>NW_027595662.1:22500-25966 GCF_031162955.1 Sander vitreus | reverse complement strand
GAGAGAGAGAGAGAGACAGAGAGAGAGAGAGACAGAGAGAGAGAGACAGAGAGAGAGAGAGAGACAGAGAGAGAGAGAGAGAGACAGAGAGAGAGAGAGAGAGAGAGAGACAGAGAGAGAGAGAGAGAGAGAGAGAGAGAGAGAGAGACAGAGAGAGAGAGAGAGACAGAGAGAGAGAGAGAGAGACAGAGAGAGAGAGAGAGAGAGAGACAGAGAGAGAGAGAGACAGAGAGAGACAGAGAGAGAGAGAGAGAGAGAGACAGAGAGAGAGAGAGACAGAGAGAGAGAGAGAGAGAGAGACAGAGAGAGAGACAGAGAGAGAGAGACAGAGAGAGAGAGAGAGAGAGAGAGAGAGAGAGAGAGAGAGAGAGAGAGAGAGAGAGAGAGAGAGAGAGAGAGAGAGAGAGAGAGAGAGAGAGAGAGAGAGAGAGAGACAGAGAGAGACAGAGAGAGACAGAGAGAGAGAGAGACAGAGACAGAGAGAGATTAATTGACTCGTGATGTTGATTGATGCTTTTGAAGTTTTAGTTTCAATGTTTGACGGGTTTTCTTCAGAAGAATAAACTATTTGAGAATTTTGGGCCAGCAGAACCTCTCACCTTCTCCAAGTCTTTAGTCCCGCCCTTCTCTCTGGCGGCCGCCGTCTCCATCCGACTCCCCGTCGTCTCCGAGCCCGTCGGACCGCTAACCTTTCCTCCGCTCGCCTCCCCGAGACTCTTCTCACCCGAGGAGGTGGCGGCGGCGGCTGCAGGGTTAGCGTTAGTGTTAGCGCTGCTCGCCTCGCCGCCGGACGCTGCTGCGGCCGTCGGGACCTCCAGAACCTGCAGGTCAAAGTCCGTCCCGCCCTCCATCTTTATCACCGCTGCAGCGACAGGAAAGCAAAGGCAGCTTAATATAAATAACTAAATAAAACGTTTGTATTGTGCACGTAAAGGGTAGATGTCAACGAGTGGTCGTGTCCAGGTGACGACCTGCACGATTCTCTGCCATGATTGGTTTCTCACCGAGTGTGAAGTTTACTGCACACATGAACCGTGACAAAACCAAACATACTGGCAGCACCAAACAGAGATGTGTTTGGGCCCCTTGTAGCACATTGAGCATCACCAGCAGCCTGTAAACACAGAGGCTTCAGCACTGCAGCGCCTTAAAACCTATTTTATACCGTCTACGTTCAAAACTCAGAAGACAGTAGTAGCGTTTGTGATGAAGTCGGCTCGTAACTCATTAAAAAATGATTTTTATTTAAAAGTTATTTCAAAATGAAATCGTAAACAGGGTGAATCAGGCATGGAATCAACACCCGCCCACCAGATGGGGTGAATTGGCGGTTAACACTGTCAGTCTACCTGCTACGTTGGTGGGTAGCCAATGAGAATTGAGAGATTCAGACGTGTAACTATCGGTGAGCAGGGTACGGGGTTGCTTACGGGCCTGGTCCAATCAGGGGCCAGCATCACTGGAAGACATTGATTGACAGCCGGGGCCCCCTGTCGCATTTTCATTACTCACACAATCCCAGCATCCCACCAGCAGCCACTGACCACGAGAGAACGGGTTGATCATTTCCTAGTTTCTGATATGAAGACGAGACGTGTGTGACTCGAACGTCTCACATTTACCAACAAACGTACAGCGAAAGACCGTGCAGAACATCTCAGACCGTCCTGCCAACCTGAAGACATTTTAACATCAATGTACGCTGTAACGAAAAAGCTGAATGAAAGCTGAAAGCTGTTTCAATCCTCTCGGCTGTCTGCAGCGGGCGGGGCTGTCGTTCCGTTCCCCCCCGACTGACACACGGACACACGGACGCTCACGGTTGATGCAGGAAAAAACAGAGATGAGACGTACAGGACGACCTGAATTGAGGACAGCTACGCTCGTTATTGTAAGTGCAATGACAAGTTAAAGTCCAATAAGTCCTTTATTAAACCGTGTGTGTGTGTGTGTGTGTGTGTGTGTGTCTCTGTGTGTGTGTGCGTGTCTCTGTGTGTGTGTGTGTGTGTGTGTGCGTCTCTGTGTGTGTGTGTGTGTGTGTGTGCGTCTCTGTGTGTGTGTGTGTGTCTCTCTGTGTGTGTGTGTGTGTGTCTCTGTGTGTGTGTGTGTGTGTGTGTCTCTGTGTGTGTGTGTGTGTGTGTGTGTGTCTCTGTGTGTGTGTGTGTGTGTGTGTGTCTCTCTCTGTGTGTGTGTGTGTGTGTGTCTCTCTGTGTGTGTGTGTGTGTGTGTGTGTGTCTCTGTGTGTGTGTGTGTCTCTCTGTGTGTGTGTGTGTGTGTGTGTGTGTGTGTGTGTGTGTGTGTGTGTGTGTGTGTGTCTCTCTGTGTGTGTGTGTCTGTGTGTGTGTGTGTGTGTGTCTCTCTGTGCGTCTCTCTGTGTGCGTCTCTCTGTGTGCGTCTCTCTGTGTGCGTCTCTCTCTCTCTGTGTGCGTCTCTCTGTGTGCGTCTCTCTGTGTGTGTGTCCAGGAGGAAATTAACTAACAATGTAAAGATCAACAAGCCACTGACAGATATGTTCATATTTGATTCATTCAATACATTATTATTTTGTGTCTTAAACCCACCAGCTGTTTTCATATTGTACCAACATCTGCAGCATCCTGAGCCTTTTTGGTTCCTAGGAAATCTCAGCCCAGAGTAATTCATTAATATATTATATTAATAATTATTATTCTCCCCAAAACAAGTTTCCTTTTTATTTATTTTATATTCACCAGTGTTTCTGTTGTTGTTGTGGAGGCGTAGGCTACTCCTGATTTTGTCAGTCATCTCATCTCTTATATGCAGCGGCGTAACGAGCCAACACCGGGCCCCTATGCAGGATTATCAAGGCGGCAGGCGGCAGCCCCCCACTACAGCACGTGATGACGGCGCAATGTCCACGAGTAGGCTACCATCAACAGGACAGGATCACAGAGACACAGCAAGTCCTGTTTTACACCTTTATTGTAAAGTTGTGGATTCGCGCTCTGCGTCATCCAGGTATGTGGTGAGCAGTGTGCCCTCTCTTTTTATCTGCCTGTTTCAAGTGTGATCCCGTGTGGGATGCCATATGTGTGTGTGTGTATATGTATATATATATATTTTAGCTCTATGTTTTTGTTGTATCCATTGTTCACCAGAGAAAGCAGCTCCCTGCCTGGCTAAAGCTAACTTAGTTAGCCTAAAGAAACAAGGCGTCAGTCCCAGCTAACGTTACGGAGCCTCGACGCTGCTACAACAGCAGACTCATCCACCACTCTCTCGCCTGGACTACTGGAACTAACTGGGTCCTCTAACTCTTGGGGGTCGCCGCCACTCGTGCTATCTCTAACTCAAACAGCATACATAGGCGGAGCCAATCAGAGCTTCAGAGCTGGCGGGGCTACAGATTAGGTGTCCCTGAAAAACCCGCGTACCTAACAGTAGTTCTGCATTACATTAATTCATTTGCACGCAAGTTTTATGTATTTTTATACCGTGTATTCTC
>NW_027595662.1:0-20000 GCF_031162955.1 Sander vitreus | reverse complement strand
AGTCAGCAGGACGTTGTGATGTTGGCACTTAATGTTTTTTGCTCCATGACAGACATGATATAGAAAAGTCAACTTTCACCGTTCCCCCGTTCACGTGACGCAACGTCAGTGTGGGAAGTGAGGCTCTCCGTGTGTAGAATCCAGTCTACTTCACAGTTTACTTCACACAAGAGCAGCCGTTTCCCCCTGCTGCCATCGGAACGTTACGTAGTGACGTTACGAAGTGACGTTACGTGGCGTTGCGAGCGACGTGCAGTGGCGTTACGTAGCGACGCCATGAAGCGCGTCATGAAGCGGCGTCATGAGCGACGTTAAAGCGGCGTTGCGACGCCATGAAGCGACGTTACGTAGCGACGTCATGAAGCAGCGTCATGAGCGACGCCATGAAGCGACGCCATGAAGCGGCGTTTCGTAGCGCGCCATGAAGCGACGTCATGAAGCGGCGTAAAGCGACGCCATGAAGCGGCGTTACGGCGGCGTTAGGGCGGCGTCATGAGCGGCGTACGTAGCGACGCCATGAAGCGACGCCATGAGCGGCGTTACGAGCGACGCCATGAGCGACGTCGCAGCGGCGTCGCAGCGGCGTCACGAAGCGGCGTGATTAAGCGGCGTCACGAAGCGACATGAACGTCATCGAAAAGCTGCAAAACCCCGCGATGAAACCACAGTTTTTGATACTTCACAGTTTAGACCGTTTACTTCACACAAGAGCAGCCGTTTCCCCCTGCTGCCATCGGAACGTTACGAAGTGACGTTACGAAGTGACGTTACGTAGCGACGTCATGAAGCGGCGTGGTGAAGCGACGTGGTGAAGCGACGTCATGAAGCGACGCCATGAAGCGACGCCATGAAGCGACGCCATGAAGCGACGTTACGTAGCGACGTCATGAAGCGGCGTCATGAAGCGACGTCATGAAGCGACGTCATGAAGCGACGTCATGAAGCGACATGAACGTCAAAACCCCGCGATGAAACCACAGTTTTTTTTCATAAATATCCCGCATATTCCGCATTTTTTTAAGAAAACGTGAGACATAATCAAGGATTTTTTGCCCGCAACAATCACAAAAAAACGCTGCATTTTTCTGGAAGGACTGTCAGAATAGTACGTAAGCTGCAGCTGCCGCTGACAGTGATGCACATTTCCACGGGTAGTGAAGCTCCAGTAGTCAGTGTTTTATGTTCGCTGCAAAGAAACTAAATCACCTGATTAATGCAGCGTAATCACGACGTCTCCCGGCCATTTTTCACCGCAGAAAGCTGCTCCCAGCCAGGCTGAAGCTAACATAGTTAGCCTGAAGAAACAAGGCGTCTGTCCCGACTAACGTTACGGTTCGGAGCTGCGACGCTGGAAACGTAACACTAACCTACAACAGAAGTCTGTGTCTGCTATAACGTCATTTACACTGACTGAAGAGCTCTTGGATACACAGTGTGACATGCAGGCTCTGCATGCTCAGCCAACCACCAATCACAATCAATGTTGATCAATTAATCAAACAACCAAAGCTAGTCGACCACAACCTGAAATCTAGAGGAAGCAACATGCATTATTAATATCATTCACTTCAACCTGGATTGATATTATATGAATACAATGCGTCATGTCAACCAGTGTATTCAACTACCTAGTGTCCCTCTCCTAAATCTCTTCAGAATAGTCACAGCTATTACTTGCGGTCCAGCTGGGAGGAGGCCTCGGGGAAGACCCAGGACTAGGTGGAGGGACGTCCAGCTGGGAGGAGGCCTCGGGAAGACCCAGGACTAGGTGGAGGGACGTCCAGCTGGGAGGAGGCCTCGGGGGAGACCCAGGACTAGGTGGAGGGATTATATCTCCAACCTGGCCTGGGAACGCCTCGGGATCCCCCAGTCAGAGCTGGTTAATGTGGCTCGGGAAAGGGAAGTTTGGGGTCCCCTGCTGGAGCTGCTCCCCCCGCGACCCGACACCGGATAAGCGGATGAAGATGGATGGACATTACTTGCGGTGTGTTTGTAAAGTATTAAAGAAAAGACTGGTTCACATTAAAAAAGTTCTTTTTTGTTTTCTCTGTAGATGCCCTCCCCTCCCAAATCACCCCAGTAGTCGAGAATGATTGAGTATTTCCAAATAAGGCTATTTATGTCATCTTGTAAAAATTAGTCCTTTTTTCAAATAGCAGGTTTTTCCCCCCAATATGGTGCAGGCCTACCAGGAGTCCTTTTTAAAATACGGACTTATCGCAACAGCTGATTGTGGCGACAAGCTGGCAAAGGAGGCGATGAAGCCTTCAGAACTTATTCTGCACACAGAGACCAAGCACCCCGAGTTTCTGCCGTGACAGCAATCAAAACATTAGGACATTAGGAACGCACTTTGGGTGTATACAGGAAACAGGAAACGGCACTGCCTCTATCTCTGCCACAAGTTTTAAAACCCCAAACACAAGTTTCCTCAGTCCCTCTGACTCTTTCCTTTCTCTCTCCGGGAAATGAAGCTGCCTTCAAGTGCGATCGGAACCATCTTACGGTAAAACAGTTATTGTGGGGGGGGGGGGGGGGGGCCCAGGACGTCACACAGTCAGGCCGTTTCGGTGGAACTTCCCCACTGTCGGGACTACCCAGCAGAGAATCACCCTACCTGTCTGTTTCTCTGCCTGTCTGTCTGTCCGACTGTGTCGTCTTTTGTCTCTCTGTTCACCTGCCTGACTGTTTCTCTGTCTGTGTGTGTGTGTGTGTCTGTGTGTGAGCGTCGGGGTCTGCCTGTGAATCTCAGGTGTGTGCACGTACCTGTCGGGCCAGTCGTCCCTCCTCCTCTCCTCTCTCTCTCTCGACCGCTCCATGTCGCTCCTCTCTCTCCTGAACTTGTCCCGCCTCCTCCTGTCGAATTCGTCATCGCTGTCTCCCATTGGACTAAAACAAACACACACACACTTTAACAGCCAAGATGCTATAAGTTCAGAGTGGATGGATGCTTTTTATTCTCGTTATATTTCCCCCCCAGATCTATGTTGTGTGTCTCTGTGTGTTTGTTTATGCGTATATATATATATATATATATATATATATATATATATATATATATATATATACACACACACACACACATACGTGTTACACGTTTTTCTGTCTTTATGAAGCACTTTTGGTTCATGAAATAAAATAGAAAATCTAAAGTCAAACAGAAATGTGAATGTAACTAACGGAGGAACAAATATTCTGTTTGTTTACTGCAGTAGAAGTACTAAAACACTGTGGAAAATACTCTGATACAAGTTAGAGTTCTGCCTTCAAAACCTGACCGAAGTAAACGTGGTATTGGTGAAATGTACTTCAACTGTACTGCACTTTGGTCTTGAAATATTACAACTTTTTTGGACCATTTTTTTTTTTATATTTGGACTTTGTTATTGACATTTATTTCTTGTAATATTTTGACTATTTTAGGATGCTCTTTACTGAAATATTGAAGAATAAATGTCGCAGTAAAATGAAGAATCCGTTAAGAAACAAACATCATGAACTGCTAGTTAGCCTGTTAGCTTCTGCTCGAGTCTAATAGTATTTCAAACTGCTCTCAAACGGACTACAAACACACGGAAAGTTGACGTTAAACCAGACAACACAAACATGCTAATTAACCCTAACACAAATAAACAAACAAACATTAACGAGAGCTCACACTAACGCTAGCAGTTAGCCACGAAGCTAACAGCGGCGCTAGCAGCAGAGCTAGCCCGGCGTGCTAACGCATGCGCCGCTCGGGCTCCTATTCGCTTATTGTTCGCTTGCGCTCTGACTGCCGTGTAAATGAGCAGTTCTTAAAGTGTTTACCTGAGTGTGTGCGGGTTTACCTGGAGCTCTGTCTCCTCTAAACTCACTTACAAGCTCCGCAGCTAACGGACAACACACAGATATCCCGCCGCCTGACCGAGAGCACAGCGGAGCAACGAGACTTCCGGTTTCCTCCAAGTCAGAGTTTTTCAGATTAAAAGTCTAAAGTGAAAAGACGTCTCCCCTGGAGGTCAGGAGGGGAAACAACAGCCGCACACACAGCTGTTGTTAAAAGCGTTTCTGAAACAGTTTTTCAGTAATGTACCGCCTTTTGAAATATTTCTTTCAGCCAAGTAGCGTAACCGTAACCCCCTGACCTGAAGCATTTTTGGTAAAAAAACAAACAAAACAAAGTCTTTATAAAGAGCTGCAGCATCTGATTTACTACATAACAAGCTGAAATGCTAATGTTTAGAATCCAAAACTTCTTTATTCAATATATATGTTCATATGTTGTTATATATCCCCTTATAATGCCCATATTTAATTATTAAACTTTATCCTTGCACTGCTATATAGTTTTCATATGACTATGTCTACATTATTCTCTTATGTTGTCCATATTTAATGCTGGTCTCTAGACTTTACCCTTGCACTATTGGACTTGTTTACACCATACCACCATGACACACTCTCATAGAGCACCTTACCATGCAGACTGACACACACAAACACACACACACACACACACACACACACACACACACACACACACACACACACACACACACACACACACACACACACACCTCTCATAGAGCACCTTACCATGCAGACTGACACACACACACACACACACACACACACACACACACACACACACACACACACCCACCCACACACACACCCACACAGACACACAACTCTCATAGAGCACCTTACCATGCAGACGGACACACACACACACACACACACACACACACACACACACACACACACACAGACACAAACCCTCTCATAGAGCACCTTACCATGCAGACTGACACACACACACACACACACACACACACACACACACACACACACACACACACACAGACACACACACACACTCTCATAGAGCACCTTACCATGCAGATGGACACACACACACACACACAGACACACACACACACACACACACACACACACACAGACAAACACACAGACACACACCCTCTCATAGAGCACCTTACCATGCAGACTGACACATACACACACACACACACACACACACACACACACACACACACGACACACACACACACACACACACACACAGACACAGACACACACACAGACACACAGACACACACACAGACACACACACACACACACACACACACACACACACAGACACACACACACACACACAGACACACACACACACACACAGACACACACACAGACACACAGACACACACACAGACACACACAGACACACACACACACACACTCTCATAAAGCACCTTACCTGCCCTGTCACTGCAAGCCTCTCATGATTATACATCCCTCAGTATTCATGGGGATTTCTTTAATTAGTTAATTATTTCTTATCATACCTTTAGATAGGATTTTCTTCTTTCTTTAAATACTTTTTACTAACACTATGCTCATTGTTGATAACTGATAGTCAAGGAAATATTTGTATGTGTGTGTGTGTGTGTGTGTGTGTGTGTGTGTGTGTGTGTGTGTGTGTGTGTGTGTGTGTGTGTGTGTGTGTGTGTGTGTGTGTGTGTGTCTGTGTGTGGGTGTGTGTGTCCGTCTGCATGGTAAGGTGCTCTATGAGAGTGTGTGTGTGCTGTGATGTGTGTGTGTGTGTGTGTGTGTGTGTGTGTGTGTGTGTGTGTGTGTGTGTGTGTGTGTGTGTATGTGTGTGTGTGTGTGTGTGTGTGTGTGTGTGTGTGTCTACTGTCAACATTAAATATCTACATTAACAGTATGTATTGCATGATTAAAATATGTTGTGTATATTAAATGTGAATGCACATATATGTATGTATGTATTGGTATTAGTTCTAATAAATATTAATCACAGACTCACAAGATTAACATCCATATCAAACATTAAAACTTGTAGAAAAATAAAGTATTTATTAAAATAACATGAAAGATTAAAACAGTTTAAGGTGCATTAAGGCATCTGAATGTTAAACCTGAGTTATTAACTTCCATCATGTCTCTGATCATTATTATTTCATCCATTCATTCATATTCAATAATTATCAGCTGATTTCACAGATCATCACTTTGGTATAGTTCACATTTCATAACATTTCCTTTAACAAACATCATGTAAATAATACTTAGTAGATAATAATCCAGTTGAAGGTCTTATTTAGAGACTCGTCCTCTATGTCCTCCTGAGATATTCTGAGCAAATAGCAGATCTGCACGATCTCACACCCACAGAAGTAAGAGGTCAGACGAGGTTATCGGCCGATGCTTCATCATCATCATCATCAGCAGCAGGTTGTCCTGATCTCATGTTGTTACGTCTTTTATATATCAGGACACCAACCACTGCAGCAGCTACAGGAACCAGTCCACCTGGAACAGCTGCTGTCAGTTCACGGTATCGGCCTCCAGGAGAGGAGTTTCTATTCTCAGAACCTGAAGATGAATAAACATATGAGTCAGTAAATGTGTGATAGTGGAGCAGTCTTCATCCTCTCTGATGTTAGAAACTGCAGCTACAACCTGATACTCAGAAAAACTCACTGAGAGAGACTCACTCACCTGGCTCTGTAACCTGCAGACGGATGGTTCTGATTGGCTCAGAGTCGATGATGGCTCTCTTTTTACGTCTTGAACCACCAGTTTTAACTCGACACTCGTATGTCCCGTTGTCGATGCTGCTCACATTCTTCAGAATTAAAGACACGTCTCCGTCCTTCAGCTCTCTGTCCACCAGCTCCACCCTGTCCTTAAAGGATGGATGCTGGTGGGTTGGATCCAGGTGTCCGTCACTGCAATAGAGGACGTAGTCTGGCTCCAGGTCAGGTCTGGTCCACTCTACAGCTCTGATGGAGGAATCAGCAGCCTGACACGGCAGAATGACATCATCTCCAGGGTTCACTACCTCAATCAGGTCTGAAAAACAATAATAAACTACTATTAATAATAAAAAGTCATGTTATTTCAGTAACCTAACACCCGTGGTCCTCCATCAGCTGTATCACAACGCTGGTTAACAACTAGTTCAGTCAACCCGGGGTTTCCCAATCCAGCGACGCACGTTCACATAAAAGAGGCGGGGTTTGAACAGCACGACCAATCACAAACATCTACCAGAACACAGACACGGTTTAACAGGCTAAACGCAGGAAGGAAAGCTGGCAAATAATAGGCGACGCTGTCTTTCATAAATCACAACGCTCATCCTATCATTATCACTTCCAGTGGTGTAGTCTACGTACATACATATACAGTACAGTACACCCACTATAATAGTATACATTAGACTACACTGGTCACTTTCTCTCTCTCTGTCTCTCTCTCTCTCTCTCTCTCTCTCTCTCTCTGTGTCTCTCTCTCTCTCTCTCTCTCTCTCTGTCTCTCTCTCTCTCTCTCTCTCTCTCTCTCTCTCTCTCTCTCTCTCTCTCTCTCTCTCTCTCTCTCTCTCTCTCTCTCTCTCTCTGTGTCTCTCTGTGTCTCTCTCTGTCTCTCTCTGTTTCTCTCTCTCTGTCTCTCTCTCTCTCTCTCTCTCTCTCTCTCTCTCTGTGTCTCTCTCTGTCTCTCTCTCTCTCTCTCTCTCTCTGTCTCTCTCTCTCTCTGTCTCTCTCTCTCTGTCTCTCTCTCTCTGTCTCTCTCTCTCTCTCTCTCTCTCTCTCTGTCTCTCTCTCTCTGTCTCTCTCTCTCTGTCTCTCTCTCTCTCTCTCTCTCTCTCTCTCTCTCTCTGTCTCTCTCTCTGTCTCTCTCTCTCTCTCTCTCTCTCTCTCTCTCTCTCTCTCTCTCTGTCTCTCTCTCTCTCTCTCTCTGTCTCTCTCTGTCTCTCTCTCTCTCTCTCTCTCTCTCTCTCTCTCTCTCTCTCTCTCTCTCTCTCTCTCTCTCTCTCTCTCTCTCTCTCTCTCTCTCTCTCTCTGTGTCTCTCTCTGTCTCTCTCTCTCTCTCTCTCTCTCTCTCTGTCTCTCTCTCTCTCTCTCTCTCTCTCTCTCTCTCTCTCTCTCTCTCTCTCTCTCTCTCTCTCTGTCTCTCTCTCTCTCTCTCTCTCTCTCTGTCTCTCTCTCTGTCTCTCTCTCTCTCTCTGTCTCTCTCTCTCTCTCTCTCTCTCTCTGTCTCTCTCTCTCTGTCTCTCTCTCTCTGTCGTCGTGGTACAGAAAACTCTGGGTTGAACCTGAAGTTACCTCCGTTAACGCCAAATCCTGCTTGGTAGTACAGGCCTCTGCTTTGGAAGACATCTTTACCTCCCGCTGCCTCCAAAAAACAACAACTATACTGTAGGACTCTTCCCTCCCTGCCCCTCATCTCTTTGACCTTCTGCCCTCAGGCAGACGATGCAGAACACTTACAACACGCACCACTAGATCGTTGAACAGTTTTAACCCAAAGGCCATCACTACACTGAACACTACCATGAAATCATCCAGCTAACTGGGATTGTGCAATGAATTGTACTATCTATTTATGTTGACAGAATATGTTGGCCGTGTACCTGCTGATAGTGTGTGGAAGTGGAATGTACAAATGTTATTTATATAGTTTTATTGTTTTATTTGAGATCCGTCCTCACTTGGTGCAGCATGATGTCGTGTAGTCAGACAGCCAGCAGGAGGCAGCTTCTCTCTGTTCTCCAGAGGAGCATTTCACTGGGAAGGCTTTCATTCACGGGAAGTCTGCAGAATAATCAGCTCCACCACTGGAGGGACAAAAGGCCCAGTGGACAGACAGAAACAGAACTGCATTAATGCATCAATATATGAAAAGAGTTCATTTATATGTTACATACAGACTTGTGCATCTGTTTTCTATCAGATCAGCAGTTTGTCTGCAAGTAAACATGTTTCTGTGTTTCATGGATCACTTCCAACAAGTTATTTTATCTGAATGCAAAACATGTCATGTCATATTTAGGTTCTTCTGCCAAAGACACACCCATGAAGCTGAACTGACAAAAACAAGACAAATATGTTAAACTAAAACACACACATTCAGACACACCTATATACATAATACAGTCATCAGCTTCATAATAAAGAAATCAAATAAAGATGATCTGAGAGCTGATTCCAACTGTGTTTGGTCCAAATGGTCCACAGAGAGAGAAGAGGAGACTAACGTCATGAAGGGGACGACTACATCCTTTTAGAGCGAGTCACTGGGACTAGATTCTGTTTAAAACATGTGAACACACATACGTACAAAAACTCGGACTCACACAGCAACAATTGTTTCCTAGGATGGTTAAGGAATGTCCCGCCCCACTCGGCCCCTCATTGGCTAGTACTTCATCGGTTGGATTGGTTAGATTAAGGCATGAGGAGTGAGATTGGTTAGGGTAAGCCAATCAGAGGTAGAGTAAGGCGGGACATGTCTTCACCGTCCTAGGAAACACAAACTCTTACAGGAAGACAGAATCAGACATAAAGCTGAACACAGAGACATCTACGTACACATTGAACTATTAGGAACCAAATATAGCTGCATATATAATAAATATATAATATAACAATGACCAACAAACAAGTCAAAGTGCTTCTGTAACATAACAAGAGTATAAATAGTGTGACATGCAGAGAGGAGAGAGTTAATAAAGCTGACTGAGGTCAGTCAGTGCTCTGTGTGTTTGTCTGATCAGTTAAGATGGCTGCTGCTTCCTCTTTCCTGCTTCACCTTCTTTATAGTCACAGTTTTTATTCAAACTGCAGAATAACGTTGAGTAAAATCCCCAAAAATAAAATAATATTTAACTAAAGCTCCTGACCTAAAACACACTTTCAGTTCTGTTTTCTGTGAATCATTCCAGTGAGATTACTAAGGCAACTTGTCTCATTTAACAGTTCAGTGACCAACCTGAGTGTTGTGTACAGTGAAGGTTGAACAACATCACATTTATTTTTTCTTAAAGCAACGACACAGTCAGTATTTGAATCTCCTGATCAGCTCTGAGTTCAAGCTGAAAAATATTTGGAATTGAAAACATCTTATCGTCGTGTTACAGGGACAGACCATGCAGTGTTTATCAGAGAGAGGAGGAGGAGTTCATCATGCTGCTGCTGCTGCTCAGACACAGGCCTGATGGCAATGTTTTACATGAGTTAACACACTCAAAGGATACATTTCCTCCTTCTTTACACATTAAACTGTCCTACCCCAAAACACGCTGCTTAGGTTTTTATATGAAGGATTTATTGGAGGATGGGAGTTTTATTGTGGCAGACTTCTCTATTGACTTGTCTGTGTGCAGCGACCTCATGAAAAAAAAAGATGCACATACTGTGTGCCATGCATCAGCTGACCTGCTGCTGCGGCAGGCAGACGCCCTGAAACAGGAAACTAATTGAGAACAACATCCCATTTCTCTCTTAAAGCAACAGCACAGTCAGTATTTGAATCTCCTGATCAGCTCTGAGTTTAGCCTCAACATTTAGAAGTTAAAACGGTTTTATCATCGAGTTACAGGGAACAGATAAGCAGCGTTTATCAGTCAGAGGGGGGGGGGTTTATGGTGCAGCTGCTGCTCACTGATTACGTATACTTAAATATTAGGGTTATACATCCTGTTCAGGGCCGGACTGTTGCACTGGACAGATATTTAAAAGATGAGTTCATGTGTGACTCACTTCACACTGAATAAAGTACCTTATGTGGAGTCTAAAATGAGTTACTGTGACTGTGACATTGGTGCTGTTTGTTGGTTTTTTGTTCCCCCTAAACATACCACTTACTCTGTTTCAATCACAATTCTCAGCAGCTTTGCACTTTGCACGCATCAAGAAACCATTACAGAAAGCTTCCTGGAAAAACCCCAGACAGCCTACAAGAGATCACAATGTGTTGTACAAGTACTCCATTAATGTTATGTACAAATATTCTTTTCATGCCACTATCTGCGTCTACTCAGAGGGAAATACCCAAACCACCATCTTTTTTTCTAATCTTAACTAGTCATTTAAGTTGTGTCACCACATGATGGCCATTTTTGCGGGCTTAACTGAACTGAAACGTCCGCCTTTACCGGCTGTGTCTTTACTATACTCTGTACATGGCTTACAGTCACCTTATTTTTTAGGAAATTATACATCTTTGCACTTTATGTCTTTGTTTTGTTGTCTTTTTGTTATTTGTAGGTTGTTTGCTGTATGTGGTTTTTATCTTGTGCTCCTGACTGTAGATCAGTTTTCCCATGTGGGATAATACAGTGACTCAACTGAACTGAACTGAACTGAACTGCAGGTGAGAAACACAAAGACACTGAGGATTGAACCCCGTCCGGCGGTGTCCAATCCTCTGTCCCTTTGTGTTTCTCACCTGCAGCGGTTACCTGGAGCACAGGCGTGAGTCAACAGCTTACTGCACCTAACCCTATAATAACACATCTTGGTCATAACTCACAAAACATCCCCAGATTGGTTTTTAAAGGACAGTTTGGAGAGCTGAGCAACAGTTAAAACGTGTCGTGTTTCATGCTTCTTACGGTCAGTGCGCATGCTCCAACGGTCTGGGAGTTGATACTGATTGTGGTCAAAGGTAGAGCGTCTCCAAGAACAGACTTCTTCTCTTCTGTAGCCAATCACTGCAACAGGCCGCGTCGTTACAGAACCTTGCAGACTCTCCGCTCACAGCCGCCCAGGCTGCAGTTTGGATATATCTCCGACCTCATCGCCCCGACCGCCCTGACTGAGAGAAGCATGAAATAAGTTAGAGTGTGTTCGTGAAATCCTGGACATGTTGGACAAAGGTCTCTTCAGCTGAGACCAGAGACCCTCCATCAGATTCAGATCTTAGTCTCTCAGGATCACATCCTTCCCCCAGTCTCTGCTCCTCCTCAACACAGTTACAATATTAATATATTAATATAACACACACACAATATGAGGTTGATATTTGGAGCGGCTTTATTTGTTTATTAAAGTAAGATAAAAGAGTAAAACAGTTTAAGGTGCATTAAGGTATCTGAATGTTAAACCTGAGTTATTAACTTCCATCATGTCTCTGATCATTATTATTTCATCCATTCATTCATATTCAATAATTATCAGCTGATTTCACAGCTCATCACTTTGGTATAGTTCACCTTTCATAACATTTCCTTTAACAAACATCATGTAAATCTACTTAGTAGATAATAATCCAGTTGAAGGTCTTATTTAGAGACCTTCAACAACAATATTCACAATGTAATCAACTCCTCAGTTTAAACCATTCAAGCTGAGTTCATATATAATCATCAGCTGGAAATATAACATTTAGCACCATGAGGCTTTATACGGCCGAGCAGAAAACAATCATTTAATATTCCCTCCATATCAAATGGATTATTACCAAACAGAAGACCTGTTGAAGAGCTCTCTACACCTGATTAGAAGATATTTGGGGGCTGCTCCGTCTGCTGATATTTACAACTAAAGAAACATCATTTCCTGTTGAAAGCTTGCAGGCAGACAGCTCAGCGTTGAGCAGATTATTGTTACATCCAGTTCAGGGGTGTCACGATACCAAAAATTCAGTAGTCAATACCAGTAAAATAAGGATTCTCGATGCTGATTGATACCACGGTAAAAAAAAATCCTAAAGGAAACACTAGATATTGTCTGAACATCTTCATTCAAACCTCTCTCTGCTGTTAAACATTTAAACTGAATATATTTTTGGTAAAATGTTGTAGTTCTCTAAAGGTAACGTTAACTCTCAGTCTGATCCTCCTCTGGACCATCTCATCATGGGAGACCCTACAGGATCTCAGAGCTCCAGATGATACAGATCCCAGACTCAGATACACAGACCCCTCCACCACGATGGGAGGGGGGGGGGGGCAAACTGACCAAATAGCAGCTCTGCACATGACCTCACACCCACAGAAGTAATGAGAATCATGTTGTATATACAGCACATGAGAACACTGTCTGGTGTTCAGAGCTCTGGGAGTTGTTAGAGGAGCTGAACGTCTCCTGCTTCATCAGCAGCAGCAGGTTGTCCTGATCTCTTGTTCTTACGTCTTTTATATATCAGGACACCGACCACTGCAGCAGCTACAAGAACCAGTCCACCTGCAACAGCTGCTGTCAGTTCACGGTATCGGCCTCCAGGAGAGGAGTTTCTATCTTCAGGGACATCATTCATTGAGTGTCTATCCATGGAGTGACCGCTGTTTGAACCTGAAGATGAATAAACATATGAGTCAGTAAATGTGTGATAGTGGAGCAGTCTTCATCCTCTGATGTTAGAAACTGCAGCTACAACCTGATACTCAGAAAAACTCACTGAGAGAGACTCACTCACCTGGCTCTGTAACCTGCAGACGGATGGTTCTGATTGGCTCAGAGTCAATGATGGCTCTCTTTTTACGTCTTGAACCATCTGATGCAACTCGACACTCGTATGTCCCGTTGTCGATGCTGCTCACATTCTTCAGAATTAAAGACACGTCTCCGTCCTTCAGCTCTCTGTCCACCAGCTCCACCCTGTCCTTAAAGGATGGATGCTGGAGTTCTGAATCCAGGTGTCCATCTCTGTATAAGAGGACGTAGTCTGGCTCCAGGTCAGGTCTGGTCCACTCTACAGCTCTGATGGAGGAATCAGCAGCCTGACACGGCAGAGTGACATCATCTCCAGGGTTCACTGTTACCTCAATCAGGTCTGAAAAACAATAATAAACTACTATTAATAATAAAAAGTCATGTTATTTCAGTAACCTAACACCCGTGGTCCTCCATCAGCTGTATCACAACGCTGGTTAACAACTAGTTCAGTCAACCCGGGGTTTCCCAATCCAGCGACGCACGTTCACATAAAAGAGGCGGGGTTTGAACAGCACGACCAATCACAAACATCTACCAGAACACAGACACGGTTTAACAGGCTAAACGCAGGAAGGAAAGCTGGCAAATAATAGGCGACGCTGTCTTTCATAAATCACAACGCTCATCCTATCATTATCACTTCCAGTGGTGTAGTCTACGTACATACATATACAGTACAGTACACCCACTATAATAGTATACATTAGACTACACTGGTCACTTTCTCTCTCTCTCTCTCTCTCTCTCTCTCTCTCTCTCTCTCTCTGTCTCTCTCTGTCTCTCTCTCTCTCTCTCTCTCTCTCTCTCTCTGTCTCTCTCTCTCTCTCTCTCTCTCTCTCTCTCTCTCTCTCTCTCTCTCTCTCTCTCTCTCTCTCTCTCTCTGTCTCTCTCTCTCTCTCTCTCTCTCTCTCTCTCTCTCTCTCTCTCTCTCTCTCTCTGTCTCTCTGTCTCTCTCTCTCTCTCTCTCTCTCTCTCTCTCTCTCTCTCTCTCTCTCTCTCTCTCTCTCTCTCTCTGTCTCTCTCTCTCTCTCTCTCTCTCTCTCTCTCTCTCTCTGTCTCTCTCTCTCTCTCTCTCTCTGTCTCTCTCTCTCTCTCTGTCTCTCTCTCTCTCTCTCTCTCTCTCTCTCTCTGTCTCTCTCTCTCTGTCTCTCTCTCTCTCTCTCTGTCTCTCTCTCTGTCTCTCTCTCTCTCTCTCTCTCTGTCTCTCTGTCTCTCTCTCTCTCTCTCTCTCTCTCTCTGTCTCTCTCTCTCTGTCTCTCTCTGTGTCTCTCTCTGTCTCTCTCTCTCTCTCTCTGTCTCTCTGTCTCTCTCTCTCTCTCTGTCTCTCTCTCTCTGTCTCTCTCTCTGTCTCTCTCTCTCTCTCTCTGTGTCTCTCTCTGTCTCTCTCTGTCTCTCTCTCTGTCTCTCTCTCTCTCTCTCTCTCTCTCTCTGTCTCTCTCCCTCTCTCTCTCTCTCTCTTTCTCTCTCTCTCTCTCTCTCTCTCTCTCTCTCTCTCTCTCTCTCTCTCTCTCTCTCTCTCTCTCTCTCTCTCTCTCTCTCTCTCTCTCTCTCTCTCTCTCTCTCTCTCTCTCTCTCTCTCTCTCTCTCTCTCTCTCTCTCTCTCTCTCTCTGTCTCTCTCTCTCTCTGTCTCTCTGTCTCTCGTCGTCGTGGTACAGAAAACTCTGGGTTGAACCTGAAGTTACCTCCGTTAACGCCAAATCCTGCTTGGTAGTACAGGCCTCTGCTTTGGAAGACATCTTTACCTCCCGCTGCCTCCAAAAAACAACAACTATACTGTAGGACTCTTCCCTCCCTGCCCCTCATCTCTTTGACCTTCTGCCCTCAGGCAGACGATGCAGAACACTTACAACACGCACCACTAGATCGTTGAACAGTTTTAACCCAAAGGCCATCACTACACTGAACACTACCATGAAATCATCCAGCTAACTGGGATTGTGCAATGAATTGTACTATCTATTTATGTTGACAGAATATGTTGGCCGTGTACCTGCTGATAGTGTGTGGAAGTGGAATGTACAAATGTTATTTATATAGTTTTATTGTTTTATTTGAGATCCGTCCTCACTTGGTGCAGCATGATGTCGTGTAGTCAGACAGCCAGCAGGAGGCAGCTTGTCTCTGTTCTCCAGAGGAGCATTTCACTGGAAAGGCTTTCATTTACGGGAAGTCTGCAGAATAATCAGCTCCACCACTGGAGGGACAAAAGGCCCAGTGGACAGACAGAAACAGAACTGCATTAATGCATCAATATATGAAAAAAACATTTATATGTTACATACAGTCTTGTGCATCTGTTTTCTATCAGATCAACAAGTTATTTTATCTGAATGCAAAACATGTCATGTCATATTTAGGTTCTTCTGCCAAAGACACACCCATGAAGCTGAACTGACAAAAACAAGACAAATATGTTAAACTAAAACACACACATTCAGACACACCTATATACATAATACAGTCATCAGCTTCATAATAAAGAAATCAAATAAAGATGATCTGAGAGCTGATTCCAACTGTGTTTGGTCCAAATGGTCCACAGAGAGAGAAGAGGAGACTAACGTCATGAAGGGGACGACTACATCCTTTTAGAGCGAGTCACTGGGACTAGATTCTGTTTAAAACATGTGAACACACATACGTACAAAAACTCGGACTCACACAGCAACAATTGTTTCCTAGGATGGTTAAGGAATGTCCCGCCCCACTCGGCCCCTCATTGGCTAGTACTTCATCGGTTGGATTGGTTAGATTAAGGCATGAGGAGTGAGATTAGTTAGGGTAAGCCAATCAGAGGTAGAGTAAGGCGGGACATGTCTTCACTGTCCTAGGAAACACAAACTCTTACAGGAAGACAGAATCAGACATAAAGCTGAACACAGAGACATCTACGTACACATTGAACTATTAGGAACCAAATATAGCTGCATATATAATAAATATATAATATAACAATGACCAACAAACAAGTCAAAGTGCTTCTGTAACATAACAAGAGTATAAATAGTGTGACATGCAGAGAGGAGAGAGTTAATAAAGCTGACTGAGGTCAGTCAGTGCTCTGTGTGTTTGTCTGATCAGTTAAGATGGCTGCTGCTTCCTCTTTCCTGCTTCACCTTCTTTATAGTCAGTTTTATTCAAACTGCAGAATAACGTTGAGTAAAATGCCCAAAAATAAAATAATATTTAACTAAAGCTCCTGACCTAAAACACACTTTCAGTTCTGTTTTCTGTGAATCATTCCAGTGAGATTACTAATGCAACTTGTCTCATTTAACAGTTCAGTGACCAACCTGAGTGTTGTGTACAGTGAAGGTTGAACAACATCACATTTATTTTTTCTTAAAGCAACGACACAGTCAGTATTTGAATCTCCTGATCAGCTCTGAGTTCAAGCTGAAAAATATTTGGAATTGAAAACATCTTATCGTCGTGTTACAGGGACAGACCATGCAGTGTTTATCAGAGAGAGGAGGAGGAGTTCATCATGCTGCTGCTGCTGCTCAGACACAGGCCTGATGGCAATGTTTTACATGAGTTAACACACTCAAAGGATACATTTCCTCCTTCTTTACACATTAAACTGTCCTACCCCAAAACACGCTGCTTAGGTTTTTATATGAAGGATTTATTGGAGGATGGGAGTTTTATTGTGGCAGACTTCTCTATTGACTTGTCTGTGTGCAGCGACCTCATGAAAAAAAAAGATGCACATACTGTGTGCCATGCATCAGCTGACCTGCTGCTGCAGCAGGCAGACGCCCTGAAACAGGAAACTAATTGAGAACAACATCCCATTTCTCTCTTAAAGCAACAGCACAGTCAGTATTTGAATCTCCTGATCAGCTCTGAGTTTAGCCTCAACATTTAGAAGTTAAAACGGTTTTATCATCGAGTTACAGGGAACAGATAAGCAGCGTTTATCAGTCAGAGGGGGGGGGGTATGGTGCAGCTGCTGCTCACTGATCAACGTATACTTAAATATTAGGGTTATACATCCTGTTCAGGGCCGGACTGTTGCACTGGACAGATATTTAAAAGATGAGTTCATGTGTGACTCACTTCACACTGAATAAAGTACCTTATGTGGAGTCTAAACTGAGTTACTGTGACTGTGACATTGGTGCTGTTTGTTGGTTTTTTCTTCCCCCTAAACATACCACTTCCTCTGTTTCAATCACCATTCTCAGCAGCTTTGCACTTTGCACGCATCAAGAAACCATTACAGAAAGCTTCCTGGAAAAACCCCAGACAGCCTACAAGAGATCACAATGTGTTGTACAAGTACTCCATTAATGTTATGTACAAATATTCTTTTCATGCCACTATCTGCGTCTACTCAGAGGGAAATACCCAAACCACCATCTTTTTTCTAATCTTAACTAGTCATTTAAGTTGTGTCACCACATGATGGCCATTTTTGCGGGCTTAACTGAACTGAAACGTCCGCCTTTACCGGCTGTGTCTTTACTATACTCTGTACATGGCTTACAGTCACCTTATTTTTTAGGAAATTATACATCTTGGTGTGCATACTGAGGGAGTAGCCTAGTTTAGCCCAGTAGTCTAGACGTGAGAGGACTGCACTGCCTCCTCGGACTGATGGTCAGACCCACAGTTTCCATGCAGCTGTTGTACGGTGACTCAGCTGATTGTGGAATGAAAGACATGTTAACAGATGCTGTGTTTGTGTTGATGGAGCACAGACCCAGCTGATCTCATTGGTAATTGATCAGGACATAAATAATTAAGAATGTATAGAGGTTGTTCTCAGTTGCTCATTGTCTCCATCCTCGTCTGGAAAATCATCAATAGAACATTTTATTTTAGTAGTGATGACTAATGCTGCTGCTGGGGAAATACCACTCGGGACTTTAGTGTCATGGGAGACCTCGTGTTGTGTTAACAACAGACACAAAGAAGAGACTCATAGCCATAATATCTGCTTCTATAGATCATATTTAGTGTTCAGTTAAACGTCTGACAGAAACAGTCAGATATTGAACTGAACTGTAGATGTAGTTGTTTGCTGTGAAACGTCAACAGTCTGTTCAGACATACTGTATGATAAAGAGCTGCAGTTTCTCTCTACCAACATTAAACAGGAACTGACACCACATCCTGACTCAGACTGAGAGGGGGGGGAGGTGCAAAGTTAAAATGTGCTTTGAGCCGTTTGATACCACGTGATCCACCCACTAAGTATCCTCCATTTTGTTCTCTGATTACAGGAACAGGCCCAGACAGGCAATATGGGGCCATACAGACGTCATTTCCCTCCACAGCAGAGCTCTAACTGAAGCAAAGGCCTACTGTACCACCCTCTACTACACTACTACACTGTACCACCCTCTACTACAGTACTACACTGTACCACCCTCTACTACACTGTACCACCCTCTACTACAGTACTACACTGTACCACCCTCTACTACACTACTACACTGTACCACCCTCTACTACAGTACTACACTGTACTACCCTCTACTACACTACTACACTGTACCACCCTCTACTACACTACTACACTGTACCACCCTCTACTACACTGTACCACCCTCTACTACACTGTACCACCCTCTACTACACTGTACCACCCTCTACTACACTGTACCACCCTTTACTACACTGTACCACCCTCTACTACACTACTACACTGTACCACCCTCTACTACACTGTACCACCCTCTACTACACTACTACACTGTACCACCCTCTACTACACTGTACCACCCTCTACTACACTACTACACTGTACCACCCTCTACTACACTACTACACTGTACCACCCTCTACTACACTGTACCACCCTCTACTACACTGTACCACCCTCTACTACACTGCATACTGTAAAGACACTCTTCTATTCCTTCATATAAATAATCATTACAAGCTGTTTGACTTTAGAAACAGAAATGATCAGTTCTTCAGTTGTTGATTGCATGTTTACTTCATCCTTTGCACTGTAAAAATCTCAGAATAAGTTATATTAAATCACCTTTTCTTTTATTATTAACTCTTGAGCGTTATCAGAGAAACAAACTGTAATGGGAGCTCCCTGTTTATAACAAAGACCTTAAAGAGGAAAATGGTAATGAGATGCTGCAGGTTCAAGAGCAATAGGAGTAAAAACTCCTTCGTTCAATGTGCAATAACTTAGCACATCTAATGTAGATTTTCTTTAGAGATTTCTCCGGTAGTATTGTGTAAAATTGTGTTGTGTATATTGTATGTATAGGAAACATTTTTGCACTTTATGTCTTTGTTTTGTTGTCTTTTTGTTATTTGTAGGTTGTTTGCTGTATGTGGTTTTTATCTTGTGCTCCTGACTGTAGATCAGTTTTCCCATGTGGGATAATACAGTGACTCAACTGAACTGAACTGAACTGAACTGCAGGTGAGAAACACAAAGACACTGAGGATTGAACCCCGTCCGGCGGTGTCCAATCCTCTGTCCCTTTGTGTTTCTCACCTGCAGCGGTTACCTGGAGCACAGGCGTGAGTCAACAGCTTACTGCACCTAACCCTATAATAACACATCTTGGTCATAACTCACAAAACATCCCCAGATTGGTTTTTAAAGGACAGTTTGGAGAGCTGAGCAACAGTTAAAACGTGTCGTGTTTCATGCTTCTTACGGTCAGTGCGCATGCTCCAACGGTCTGGGAGTTGATACTGATTGTGGTCAAAGGTAGAGCGTCTCCAAGAACAGACTTCTTCTCTTCTGTAGCCAATCACTGCAACAGGCC
>NW_027595661.1:7500-26122 GCF_031162955.1 Sander vitreus | reverse complement strand
TGATGGTTCTGGTCTATAAGTCCCATAACATAGGTAGAAACTGTCTGATGGTTCTGGTTCTATAAGTCCCATAACATAGGTAGAAACTGTCTGATGGTTCTGGTTCTATAAGTCCCATAACATAGGTAGAAACTGTCTGATGGTTCTGGTTCTATAAGTCCCATAACATAGGTAGGGTTGCTGCGTTGACTGAGGGGAAATGACACAAAGTTGAAGTTATTTTAAAACCCTAAAAGATTCGGGGCTTTGGAGGAAACATTGGGGGCTGGAGCCCCAGAAGCTCCGCCCCTGCTGCACAGAGATCAGCTGACAATCAATCATTCTGGGCGGTACTTTGACATCTTGTCATTAGTTGTTGTGTAAATGTTGAGTTTCTTTAGGCGGCGCTCCTTCCTCTGTCTGTTTGAAACATGAAAACTTCGCTGAGCTCTAAATGTTTGATGAATATTTGTATCAATGTATTTGTACGAGGCCTTAGAAATACCTGTGAATTAGAACAAAACGGTGCCATAAGATATTTTCTGGATTTGTACAAATATGCACCAAAATTGTCTTTAGTGGGAGACATGGGATGGGAATCATGTCAGGCTCCTTGGAAGATATGTACTGTATACTAATGGGATGTGTGAACAAACTGAAGCTTTACATGATGAATAAACTAACATCAACAAAGTCTTTTCTTCCTGTCTTCATTCCAGGGTTTCATACAAAGCTGACGGAGAAAAAGTGAAACTGATATGAGAGTATAACTGAGGCCCTTTTCCTCCTGAAACACCACAAAGTACAGTGTTCATGTTTAGAGTCAGTCAGTCTCTGTCCTTTCAACTTTCCTCACTAGAAACTGCTCCGTCACAGAGAAATGAGCAGAGTTTTCTATCACTTGTTGCTTTTTACAGCCAACATTTCCTCTCTGCACTGAGTTTTATTTAATTGTTTTATTTAACCTTTATTTAACCAGGTAGGCCGTTGAGAACAGGTTCTCATTTGCAACGGCGACCAGGCCAAGAAAAGCATAAGCGTGCAAGACAACATACAGTTTCACATACAATAAAATACAAGAATACAGAATACAATAGGCTACATAAAGTACAGATTAAGTAGGCATTACATTGCCGGCGCAAAGTGAGGTGTAAGTAAGTCGGAGGATATGCGAAAGGGATATGGTAATAACACAATATACATGAAAATGGGGTGGGGGATGGCGGTTACAACTTAAGAGGGGATTTCAATTTGAAACAACAGCATGCTTGGACAAAGCTCAATGTGTATTTTTGATATGTGGGGTGGTTTTGTGGAATGGTCTGAACGAATCGATCAAACAAAGTGTAAATATGTTGCATTTTAAAAAAAGGTTCAAAAGTGAACAAACTGACACAGTGTGATATTACATCTATTTAAATGTCTTTTTACTGATGTTGTGTGAGGTTTGGACTTGTCATCCTGCAGTGAACATCCCAGCAGGTTAACAAGTGAAATGTGTAAACTGATGCAGGACACAAGAGGGCTCCTTCATCCTGCTAACCAGGGATGTAGTGGAGGTTAAAGCTCCTCAGCTCACTTTGTCTGCAGCTTTTAGTTAACATGTTTTCAGGCTGATAGAAACCTTTTATAATAAACATGCAGTGTGCATTGGACTTGTGGAGGTTTCTTACTGCTAGACTGCTTGAATCTAGACTGAGTTCTTCCTTTAAATAGGCTTCTCTGCTTCACTGTTACTGTATCTGCTGTCTGACGTTAACTTGACTGCTCTGTTTGAGCTGTTTTTCTTACCTAGGATTGTGTGAGCTAGGATTTAGTTTCACTCAGGTGTTTGAGAGAGATGAGAACCAGTTAGAGGTCAGTGTATATTTTGGTCATTCGATTTTCATTTCATAAACAGGTATTAAAAAAACAAAAAACAAACGGTTATTTGATTTTTCGTTTTAAAATACATTTGAAATTGAAATACAAGGCGTTTTTTCCTTTTCATGGTCAAAAGGGGATGGGAGAAATTTAAAATATGTTTTTATTTGCATTTTCTATTTCTTATAACAACAAATAAAATCATCGAAAATAGAAACGAAAAAAGGCCTGTTTTTTCATATTCAGAGACCGGATGTTGTCGTTTCCAGTGCAACAGCGCCAGTGTAGGCTACCACTGTCAGTGTTGCCAAAGAATGTCTAATAAGGGAAGAAGGTCCACTCCCTCGTTACTTCTGTCTTCTGAACTGGTTGCAGTTCCACCAGAGATCCATATAGGGGGCGCTCACAGGCCAGTGCAGAATGAATGGGACTCTATGGAGCTGTACCCCTCAACATCCACTTTTCTCAGGATATCATTTTTTGTCTAGTAATCTGAATGTTGCATTCGAAAGGGAAGGCTAAGAAAATACACACTGCTGGGTGTTAGATTATTTTAAAAGGCTTTTTTGTTCTAAAAAGCCTTTTAAAATGTCAATGACGTCATACACATATACGGCCAGAGATACTGCTTTACGGCAAGCTCTGAGTCGCTTCCTTTGTTCTCTCGAAGCATCGACAACACAGCTGACAGGTTAGACTCTCCCTGTTAATACAACACAGCTGACAGGTTAGACTCTCCCTGTTAATACAACACAGCTGACAGGTTAGACTCTCCATGTTAATACAGCACAGCTGACAGGTTAGACTCTCCCTGTTAATACAACACAGCTGACAGGTTAGACTCTCCATGTTAATACAACACAGCTGACAGGTTAGACTCTCCCTGTTAATACAGCACAGCTGACAGGTTAGTCTCTCCCTGTTAATACAGCACAGCTGACAGGTTAGTCTCTCCCTGTTAATACAGCACAGCTGACAGGTTAGTCTCTCCCTGTTAATACAACACAGCTGACAGGTTAGATTCTCTCTGTTAATACAACACAGCTGACAGGTTAGACTCTCCCTGTTAATACAGCACAGCTGACAGGTTAGACTCTCTCTGTTAATACAACACAGCTGACAGGTTAGACTCTCTGTTAATACAACACAGCTGACAGGTTAGACTCTCTCTGTTAATACAGCACAGCTGACAGGTTAGACTCTCTCTGTTAATACACGTGCTAGAAAGAGGTTTGCTCGACGCTGAAATATTCACTCTGACATTCTGGTTCTGCTTTGGATGCCGTCAAGCGGGATCTCCGATCGTAATCAGTCCTTCACTGACCAATCAGCGTTCATTAGCAGAATGCTAGCGTGTTATGGGCAACAACGACTCAACCTGTAAGAAATCAAAAGTACTCGTTCATTCAACTTTTGACCTATAATCCATTTTAAACTTGCAAAAACTACAATCAAATCTGAGATTTCTCAACGACAATCAGGCGAAAGAGACAAACGTATCCGTCTAGCTCCATAGAGTCCCATTCATTTAGCACTGGACCGTGATCACCCCCAGTGGAACTCTGGTGGAACTGCAACCAAAGTAGGTACAATGGGGCTGAACAGGGAGTGGAACGGCTTTCCGTAGACGGGCTTTGGTGTTGCTTTCAGCCCAGGCTAAAATTACTTTGGAAACCGATACTCTTGATAATGCTTGGAGGGACTTTTATTTCATAATGTCACATTTACTTATTACAGTCGCTCCCTGCCTTCCTCTGACTCTCTGTCTCTACCGGCCGCAGACAGCTTCGCCCGAAAGAGAGTCAAACCAGCTGAGGACTTGACTTTCAGTTCCCGGCTGTAACGTTACTGTTACATTAACGTTACAGCGCCAAGTCTGGTCCCAGCAAACTTTCTGTTGCTGCCGTTAAGCTTGCTGATCTGGCAGAAAGTCACCGGCGGTTCGGGATCAGATCATGGGGATCAGACCTAATGTTCGCTGCTGCCGCTGCAGCTAGCTAGCAGCTAGTCACCAGCCTTGTGACCTGGGTCCCCGGTTCACTCCCCGGTGCTGACTGACTCTGGTCCGTCTGCAGAGCTGGCGTTACCCCCTCTAGCTAAGCTGGGAATCAGACCAATCTGCCGCGCTCGTGTTTTATTCATATTTTCTTTTCTTTGCAGATAGATATGCTGTGATGCACTGGGGCCTGTTGCACAAAAGTAGAATGAAGAAATCCAGGATAACTGAAAAAGCGCAGCTTGACTTAGTGTGGTCCGCTCATCGCGGCTTAATCGGTTGCACGTTTGCCGAGCCAGGATGAGAAGGTGAAGCTGTGTCAGCCAGGTGTAGATAGCTGGGATAAGTGCACGTTCACGGCTTTCTTAAATAGACCACGGTATCCATCACAGATTTACTGATGCAGAAATGGAGAAGACGCGTGCGGCATATGTTTAACCCGCTGAGCAGCAGCTGTTAATGGAAAATTACACGGAGGCGAAACATATAATATGCAAAAAGGGAAATACGGCTGTTGTTATCAGACAGAGAGAAAAAGCCCAACAGACAATAGCGGACCGACTGAATGCGTAAGGATTTAAAAAGATCCACTTACTAGTCACTCTACATTTTTACAAAGTTGTACACTGTGTTTTAATAGCTTTTAATATGCTTGTTATGTGTTGGTTGTATTGCTGTATCTGTTTCTATGTGCAAAATGTGCTGGTTTTACGGTAAAGTGTCTTTGAGGAGCCTGTAAAGCACTATATAATAAAATGTTTTATTATTTAGCCTACTTTGCCTTAAAAGTGAGCAGAGGGAATTAATGTTCCTCTGGACATTTACCCTGAGGACGAGGCTTAATTTCAAACCCTTATTCACCCTTATTTTACAACCATATCCACTAATCTCTATAAGCTATAATTCTAAATATCTTTCTACAATAAATGTTCATACAGAACAAACATGACTGGACAAAAACTAGAAAAAGAAGTAAGTGACTTCAATACACACTGTAAGCATATCTGTAAAACAATATAGCTTATTATTATTATTATTATTATTATTCATGTTTTTTTCTCACTCCCAGATGCGTGACGGCACCAAAATAAAAAGATTAAGAAGCTTTGTGGCGTTCCAACACATTCCCACTCCCATCTGGTAAAACACGGACGTTTGGTCAGGTGCCATTGTCGTCGTTATTGACGCTAAAAGTCTCCTTTAGAGTCCGCTGCACGGTGTGGGAGGATCCCCCCCCCCCCCCCCCCCCCCGCCTCTCCACGTTGCACGGGGCAAATTTCCCGGTGTCTCCGGTGCCAGTGCAACCATTTCTTACCATGTAAACAACTGCAATAGTAGGATTTACATCAAACTCGTGACAGCGATGCATGTTAATAAAAATAAAGCAGAACACATTCAGAAGACAACAGAATAACTGTTAAACACGTTTATTTTGGGTCAGAGCAGCAGCTGATTTAACACATCAGACTCCAGGATTAATCTGTTAGCCCGGCTGTTAGCCCGGCTGTTAGCCCAGCTGTTAGCCCAGCTGTTAGCCCGGCTGTTAGTAGCTCGCCTTTTAGTAGTCCCGGCTGTTAGTAGTCCGGCTGTTAGTAGCCCAGCTGTTAGCCTGGTTGTTAGCCCGGCTGTTAGTAGCTCGGCTGTTAGCCCGGCTGTTAAACCGGCTGTTAGCCCGGCTGTTAGTATCCCGGCTGTTAGCCTGGCTGTTAGCCTGGCTGTTAGCCCGGCTGTTAGCCCGGCTGTTAGTAGTCTGGCTGTTAGCCCGGCTGTTAGTAGCCCGGCTGTTAGTAGCCCGGCTGTTAGCCCGGCTTTTAGCCCGGCTGTTAGCCCGGCTGTTAGTAGCTCGGCTGTTAGTAGCTCGGCTGTTAGTAGTCCCGGCTGTTAGTAGTCCGGCTGTTAGCCCAGCTGTTAGTAGTCCCGGCTGTTAGTAGCCCGGCTGTTAGTAGCCCGGCTGTTAGTAGTCCCGGCTGTTAGTAGTCCGGCTGTTAGTCCCGGCTGTTAGTAGTCGGCTGTTAGTCCGCTGTTAGTAGCCCGGCTGTTAGTAGCCCGGCTGTTAGTAGTCCCGGCTGTTAGTAGTCCCGGCTGTTAGTCCGGCTGTTAGTAGCCCGGCTGTTAGTCCCGGCTGTTAGAAACCCCGGCTGTTAGCCCGGCTGTTAGTAGTCCGGCTGTTAGTAGCCCGGCTGTTAGTCCGGCTGTTAGTAGCCCGGCTGTTAGTAGCCCGGCTGTTAGTCCCGGCTGTTAGTAGTCCCGGCTGTTAGTAGCCCGGCTGTTAGTCTCGGCTGTTAGTAGCCCAGCTGTTAGTAGTCCGGCTGTTAGTAGTCCGGCTGTTAGTAGCCCAGCTGTTAGTAGTCCGGCTGTTAGTAGCCCGGCTGTTAGTAGTCCGGCTGTTAGTAGCCCGGCTGTTAGTAGCTCGGCTGTTAGCCTCGGCTGTTAGTAGCCCGGCTGTTAGTAGCCCGGCTGTTAGTCCCGGCTGTTAGTAGTCCGGCTGTTAGTAGTCCCGGCTGTTAGTCCCGGCTGTTAGTAGCTCGGCTGTTAGTAGCTCGGCTGTTAGTAGCTCGGCTGTTAGTAGCTCGGCTGTTAGTAGCCCGGCTGTTAGCCCGGCTGTTAGTAGCCCGGCTGTTAGCCCGGCTGTTAGCCTGGCTGTTAGCCTGGCTGTTAGTAGCCCGGCTGTTAGCCTGTTAGCCCGGCTGTTAGCCCGGCTGTTAGCCCGGCTGTTAGTAGTCCGGCTGTTAGCCCGGCTGTTAGTAGCCCGGCTGTTAGCCTGGTTGTTAGCCCGGCTGTTAATAGTCCGGCTGTTAGTAGTCCGCTGATAGTCCGGCTGTTAGTAGTCCGGCTGTTAGTAGTCCGGCTGTTAGTAGTCCGGCTGTTAGTAGCCCGGCTGTTAGTCCGCTGTTAGTAGCCCGGCTGTTAGCCCGGATGTTAGCCTGGCTGTTAGTAGTCCGGCTGTTAGCCCGGCTGTTAGTAGCCCGGCTGTTAGCCTGGCTGTTAGCCTGGCTGTTAGTAGCCCGGCTGTTAGCCTGGTTGTTAGCCTGGCTGTTAGCCCGGCTGTTAGCCCGGCTGTTAGTAGCTCGGCTGTTAGCCCGGCTGTTAGTAGTCCGGCTGTTAGCCTGGCTGTTAGCCCGGCTGTTAGTAGCTCGGCTGTTAGTAGCCCTGGCTGTTAGCCCGGCTGTTAGTAGTCCCGGCTGTTAGCCCGGCTGTTAGCCCGGCTGTTAGCCCGGCTAGTAGTAGCCCGGCTGTTAGCCCGGCTGTTAGCCCGGCTGTTAGCCTGGTTGTTAGCCTGGCTGTTAGCCTGGCTGTTAGCCCGGCTGTTAGTCCGGCTGTTAGTCCGGCTGTTAGCCCGGCTGTTAGTAGCCCGGCTGTTAGCCCGGATGTTAGCCTGGCTGTTAGTAGTCCAGCTGTTAGCTCGGCTGTTAGCCTGGCTGTTAGCCCAGCTGTTAGCCCGGCTGTTAGTAGTCCGCTGTTAGTCCGCTGTTAGTAGCTCGGCTGTTAGTAGCCCGGCTGTTAGCCCGGATGTTAGCCTGGCTGTTAGTAGCCCGGCTGTTAGCCTGGTTGTTAGCCTGGTTGTTAGCCTGGCTGTTAGCCTGGCTGTTAGTAGCTCGGCTGTTAGTAGCCCGGCTGTTAGTAGCTCGGCTGTTAGTAGTCCGGCTGTTAGTAGCCCGGCTGTTAGCAGCCTGGCTGTTAGTAGCTCGGCTGTTAGTAGCCCGGCTGTTAGCCCGGCTGTTAGCCCGGCTGTTAGCCCGGCTGTTAGTAGCTCGGCTGTTAGTAGTCTGGCTGTTAGCCCGGCTGTTAGCCCGGCTGTTAGTAGCCCGGCTGTTAGCCGGCTGTTAGCCTGGCTGTTAGTAGCTCGGCTGTTAGCCCGGCTGTTAGCCCGGCTGTTAGCCCGGCTGTTAGCCCGGCTGTTAGTAGCTCGGCTGTTAGTAGCCCGGCTGTTAGTAGCCCGGCTGTTAGTAGCCCGGCTGTTAGCCTGGCTGTTAGCCCGGCTGTTAGTAGCCCGGCTGTTAGCCTGGTTGTTAGCCTGGCTGTTAGCCCGGCTGTTATATAACAACCCATATAGGCTATTGAACTATAATGACTTGTGCATATGTTTATATGTATTGCCTCATTTATGTATTTCATGATGTATTTCATAGATATATTAATGTATATTTATATAAAGAGGTGCAAAAAACGGATGATCAGTCGCTCAGGAAGTTAGGCTACAGTTTCCCTCAACTGCAGCCTGGGTTAAAGCTAAACTGGTCAATATGGTCGGCTCCACCGGTGCTAGTCATGGATGGATTAAGAGAACGTGCTACTGCCTTGGAAATGCAACATCCGGTCTCAGAATATGAATAAAATGGCATTTTTTCATTTCTGTTTTCCAGTGATTTAATTTTTTGTCATAAGAAATAGAAAATGATAATATAATGACCAAAAATATACACTGACCGTTAAACCTTTTCATTTTACTCTGATTCTGTCAAGGACTGTGTTTGAATTATTGTAAACAATATCAACTTTTATTCAACTTAATAACAGGACGACTCAGTCATTTAGTAAACTGGGGAGCCGTCTCCAAACCCTCTGATTCTAAGAAGACTTTACCTCCTAAAAGCTGAAGTCAGCAGAGTTTTTAAATGAGAAATGAGCTCTGTTGTAAACACGTGTTGCTGCGTTCCTTATCACATACTTTTTCTTTTTACTTTTAGTACAAACTGCAGCTGCTCTTACAAAGTACGTACTGTTGCCTGCAGTACAGTCTGCAGACAGGCGGGACATCAAACTCTGATAACATTGCAGCTTGAACTTTGAGCCTCTTGCTCAGATATGCTGCACAGAGGATTGTGGGTCAGAAATCACGCTGGCTTGCTTACTGCAAAATGCGACTGGATGCATTGGGACACATTTTCGGCATTCTGCATTTGACAAACTATGTATTGAGATCAGGGTGGGAAAGTTTACTTTTTTGCCTTCTCTTTTTCTTTACTTCGCCCTTAACAGTTTGTACATTCATAGCTACTGCTGACTCCGCCGCGGGCCTCTTAACACCGGGGATATGTCTCCACATGTTTTTAACCCATAATTTTCCTAACTAACTAACACTACGTCAAACATTCAACATCAAATCAACATTCATGTTACTACAACAGTCTTATTCTAGTCACCCAGACAGATTCACTGACTGGTATCAGGTCCTGAGTAGAGAGAGTCTGACTGGACGTTGTTACTGGGAGGTGGAGAGGAGAGGAGGAGTTTATGTAGCAGTCGCATACAAGAATATCAGCAGAGCAGGGAGGTCGGATGAATGTAGATTTGGACGAAATGACAAATCTTGGGCGTTATATTGTAACAACAACAAATTTACATTTTGGTCCAACAAAGTCCAAACTCCCGTCTCAGGTCCTGGGTCCTCCAGAGTAGGAGTGTACCTGGATCACAGTGCAGGTATTCTGTCCTTCTACAGCGTCTCTGAAACCATGACTCTCCTCCACAGAGTCCAGACCACATTCACTCAGCCCCTCTATGCTGGACTAAGGGTTTATTGTTGGTCTGGAGACTCTGCTGAGTTGTGTAAACTGAAATAGACAGAAGTCATTTAAGGGTTAAATTCTGTGTTTTAACTCTTTGACTTATTTAGTCTCCATGTTTGTTGCTGAGAGCTGATTGTTGTGACTTTCTATTTTTTCGACGTGTTTAACCTTTTTCGTGTGTTTACACGTTATTGTTGCTTTTTCTCATTTTTTTGCTTTATCAACATTTTTTGTCACTTTTTCGACATTTATTTGCTTTATTTTTTTTTTTTATTACTATTATGTTCAAAATAAAAGATATGAATCAATTAATTCGGGGAGCCCCAGAAGCTCTCGATGTGCTCTGTTGAGATCTGTTATTTTACCTTTGATTGTTGAAACAGGACGATATGTTAAAAAAGATCTTTACCGAGATGACGTGTAGATATTAGCTGTTGTTTGTTATTCATGTATTTCTCCACGTTATGTATCTGCGGGACAGGAAGATGTCTGTTAAATAGCGGTGTCTTGTAATCCCATGTGGGACGGGCCAAATGTTGTCATAATCATAATCAATAAGTCCTTCTTCTCTTTGACATAGCTGAGATTCTGGTTCAAACTAAGTGATTGTGTGGATGAAGTGAATGTGTTGATGAAATCATTGAACAAGAGTCTTTGAACAGACTTTCCTGATGGGATGTGTGAACAAACTGAAGCTTTACATGATGAATAAACTAACATCAACAAAGTCTTTTCTTCCTGTCTTCATTCCAGGGTTTCATACAAAGCTGACGGAGAAAATGTGAAACTGATATGAGAGTATAACTGAGGCTATTTAGGATATTTACACCTTTAAAAACGATATAACCAAAATGCATTTCAACCACACATTGTGGGCATTAGGGACAATCAAAACAACTGAAAAGAGGCACATGTCATTATCGAGGTGTAACAGAAGGAACAGAGGGATGATGGCGACATTTATAGCCTCTGATTGGCTGATTGATTGCACCTGAAGGGGGCGGAGTGTGTTGGCCTCAGGTGTGGTCAGTCAGTCTCTGTGTGGGGGGGAAAGATTGTACTTTTTACTCCAATATAACCTTAGTTTTAGTTACTTTGCAGATTCTTAATGCAAAACATAAATCAACTAATACATCATGATGTACATTTATAGATTAAACTACCCAGCAGCAGTATGTTAAGTCATTAAAATGAGCTCGACCTTTACCAGCTGCAACATTAAGAGACTGTCCTCAAAACGCCCCCATATGTCCTTATAGCTCAAGCAGCAATTAGTGACGGCCAGAGGCGTAGATATCCACGTGGACGCAAGAGATATGCCGCCCCCAATATTTAGAAGAGGTAGATATATCCCCCTCAAAAAAATATGAAAGACAACCCAAAAAGAGGTAAAAATAACCATTCAATACAACAATAAAGTGAACAAAACAGGAGAATACTAAATAATAATAATTTCCGTTAAAACAAACCCACATTTCCAGCATGAATTGATGTAGAAAAGGCACAAATACTTTCATAAACATTCACCACAATGACGGCAATTAAGTGTTTGATGCTCAAAATTATATCATAAATAAATCACGTGAACATTGTCAACAGCCAATGGGTGCGCTCCCTCCAGCACCAAACAGGAAGCAGCAAACGGCTAGAGCCAGTGGTGGTTATGGTTGCTATAGCGCCGTGCTAAGCTAAATGCTAAAGAAGGAAAGTTGCAGATTTTCAGCCGAGTCATCCAACGGGAGTTTTACCGGCGGATAAGCACAGACCTTTCTGTTTAACCAGAAACAGCTCTGAAGTCGCTAGCGCTAAACCCACCAGACTCCATTTAAAAAAGCAGCACTTTTAGCGTGTATAGAGCCAACTTATTTTCACATGTAAATCCGTAAACTATGTGTTTATTTCAACCACAACTAAGGTTGTGATGGTTGGAAAAGTCGAAAGACGACCCAAAATGGCTTTTTATTGTTTAATTTGGTTTCTGTCGACTTTGAATGAAGTGTATTCTACGATGCTTAAACTACTGATTATTTACATGGAGTCTGGTGGGTTTAGCGAACGCAATTTCGCGGATGTTTTAATGTTTAAAAAAAGGATCTTACTCTTTAACAGAAAGGTCGACCTCCTTAGAAATCCTTTCATAATGTTGTCAGACACTTAGAATATTAATCTGAGTCTGTCAGCGGCAAAACAAGCCCTTCTGTGAAGGTAAATACAAGCTGAACTATTGCCCTATAAGTTGTTGTTCCCATCGGTCACTTAGACACAAATAAATGAAATGAAATAATAATCCAGGTTAAAAAAACCGTAGTTACTCTTTAACTTCACTTTTATAAAATGATAAAAAAGCCGAGAGCCACATGGATCTGTGTAGAAATATATTTTCTCAGACAAACACTACACAGTTGTTTTAGTCGCTTCTGACTTCATTACAATCTCAGTTATTCTCAAAGTCAAACAGCATACAATACCCATGATGCAACAGGAAACACAAACAGATTAAAAGTGCAAAATGACAGTTTATAAAAATCTATAATTTTCTCACCGAAGAGACGAGACGTAATAACAGCAGGCGGCGTTAATCTGTATTGTCGCCCCAAAATGAAAAACGTGCTGTCAGTGTGTGTGTGTGTGTGTCTCTGTGTGTGTGTGTCTCTGTTTCTGTGTGTGTGTGTGTGTGTGTGTGTGTGTGTGTGTCTGTGTGTGTGTGTGTTTCTCTGTGTGTGTGTGTGTGTGTGTGTGTGTGTGTGTGTGTGACTCTTTCTGTGTGTGTCTGTGTGTGTGTGTGTGTGTGTGTGTGTGTGTGTGTGTGTGTGTGTGTGTGTGTGTGTGTGTGTGTGTGTGTGTGTGTGTGTGTGTCTGTGTGTGTGTGTGTGTGTGTGTGTGTGTGTGTGTGTGTGTGTGTGTGTGTGTGTGTGTGTGTGTGTCTGTGTGTGTCTGTGTGTGTGTGTGTGTGTGTGTGTGTGTGTGTGTGTGTGTGTGTGTGTGTGTGTGTGTGTGTGTGTGTGTGTGTGTGTGTGTGTGTGTGTGTGTGTGTGTGTGTCTCTGTGTGTGTGTGTGTGTGTGTGTGTGTGTCTCTGTGTGTGTAAATAAATAAATAAATGTGGAAATATAAAGACAAAATAACAAAATATGAAATATTTATAAGCGTTTTCATCCATTTAGCCAATTTTCACAATTATTTGTTCATTTATTTCTGCATATATTCATTTATTTGTATATATTTTAGACCTGTCAATCGATATTATAGATATTTAATCACGATCGATCGCGTGATAGTCCACAGTTAACTCTCGATTCATTCTCAAATGAATCACCTTGTTTTCTTATCTGTTCTATATGTTCAGTACTTTAATAAGACTGGACGTACTCCGGTGGTAACTCAGTTCACATCGACAGTATTCATGCAAATAAGTACCAGTACTGAGTGAGTTTCTATCTCTGTTTTTCTGTTTATTTGGGGTTTTGTACGTGTTTATCTTGTTGTGTAGTTGTTAGTTATTAGTTGGTGGTGGGTTTTGTTCAGGTAGTTTGGGTGTCAGCCGGGCATTATGCCCGTGTTTGGCGTGCACCATGCGGTGCTGGAGAAGCTGACACGCCGACATGCGGTGAGGATTTCCCCGCATGTGGGCTGTTCAGTGGAGGAGGCCAGCTATGCTGTCGGGGAGGTGGTGGGGTTTGATAGTGTGAAGTCCGCCTCCCGTATGAACAAGGCAGTTGTTATTTTCTTGGACGATGTGGCGAAGGTTGAGACTGTGGTAGAAAGAGGAATTGTTATCCGGGATACTTTCACCCCGGTTCTCCCGCTGGTGAGCCCAGCTAAAAGAATCATGATTTCAAACGTACCTCCGTTTATTAAAAATGAGGATTTGGCCAAAGAGCTGTCACGGTACGGCCAGCTGATGTCTCCCATTAAAATGGTTCTGCTAGGTTGTAAATCCCCGAAACTCAAGCACGTAGTGTGTCACAGAAGACAAGTCTTCATGACTCTGAAAGACAACGCGGCTGATCTAAATCTAACGTTCAGTTTTAAAGTGGAAGGCTTCAGCTATGTTGTTTTTGCGACTTCTGATTCCATGAAGTGTTTTGGATGTGGGGAGGAGGGTCATTTGGTCCGTTCCTGTCCGCGTCGGCCGGCCCCCGAGTCTGAGGGGCCGGGCGGTTCGGCCGAGACGGCTCCCGGTCCTGCTGGGTGGTTCGGCCGACCGGGCCGCAGAGTCGCCTCCGGGGGGCTCAGACTCAGATGTTGCGCCACCTGCGGCTGACTCAGACTCGGCAGGTGCGCAACAGTGTGCAGAAACTGCAGAGGTTACAGAGTTAGTTGTACAACAGGAGTGTGGAAATACAACTGTTAATGAAGGAAATGCCCAGTCTACTGAGGCAGCAGAAAATAACAGACAGACAGGGAAAAAGACAGGCAGTGCAAATGTGGTTGATGATGCTCTGGCTGAAAATGTGTCTGATGAGATGGATGTAACTACAAGATCCAGCAAAAATTACACCTCAATGTGACGATTCCTTCCCTGGTTTATGTGTCCGTCCCTGTCTTGATAATTATGTTGGTTGTTTTTTGGATGTAAAGCACTGCACTTTAGACCTGAAAGAGGCAAAAGGAAATGCCTTTTATAAATTGATGGTGCTGTGTTTAAATAAGAGTAAACTCCATGAACGGGTAGACACACCGTGGCGAGGACATCTGGGTTTGGAGGTTGATGTCCAACCTGCGTGGAGGAGTTTATACAAACCACCATTAACTAAAAGAGTAGCTGACCTCCAGTGGAGAGTGTTACACGGCATAGTGGCAGTCAACGCCTTTCTGTCTGTCATCAGTCCTGGTGTTAGCAACAAGTGTCCTTATTGTGATGAAAAAGAAACTGTTTTTCATTGTTATTGTGAGTGTGTGCGCCTGTCACCGTTGTTCTTGCTGCTAGAGAAACTGTTCAGTAAAGTAGGGGAGGTTTTCTCCAAACAAATGTTCATCCTTGGGTTCAGGTACAGTAGGTTAGCTGAACATAAATGTCAGCTGTTGAACTTCATCCTGGGCCAATCAAAGATGGCTGTGTATGTGAGCAGGAAGAGGAAGGTGGATGAATCTATTGATATTAATGTGAATCTGCTGTTTACTCGGATGGTGAAAGCCAGAATCAGGATTGACTTTAGTTATTATAAAGAGATGAAGGATGTGGATCAGTTCAGTGTGATCTGGGCCCACGGTGATGTGTTGTGCTCTGTTGAAGGTGAACAACTCATCTTTTCTCAGGAGATGATGTCATGTATTTAAGAGTTTATGTATTTATTTATTGTTCTGTTGAAAAGAGATTATTTTTGTAGATAATAAGATGGAACATTGATAAAATAAAGTTCCTTTAAAAATGAAAAAATCTCTCTGTCTCTCTCTCTGTCTCTCTCTCTCTCTCTCTCTCTCTCTCTGTCTCTCTCTCTCTCTCTCTGTCTCTCTCTCTGTCTCTCTCTCTCTCTCTGTCTCTCTCTCTCTCTTTCTCTCTCTCTCTCTCTCTCTCTCTCTCTCTCTCTCTCTCTCTCTCTCTCTCTGTCTCTCTCTCTCTCTCTCTCTCTCTCTCTGTCTCTCTCTCTCTCTCTCTCTCTCTTTCTCTGTCTCTCCCTCTCTCTCTCTCTCTCTCTTTCTCTCCCTCTCTCTGTCTCTCTCTCTCTCTCTCTCTCTGTCTCTCTCTCTCTCTCTCTCTCTCTGTCTCTCTCTCTCTGTCTCTCCCTCTCTCTCTCTCTCAGCGGATGTGAGTGCTGAGTGAGTCTACGGAGCGTGTGAGTTTCTATCTCTGTTTTTCTGTTTATTTGTGGTTTTGTACGTGTTTATCTTGTTGTGTAGTTGTTAGTTATTAGTTGGTGGTGGGTTTTGTTCAGCTAGTTTGGTTGTCAGCCGGGCATTATGCCCGTGTTTGGCGTGCACCATGCGGTGCTAGAGAAGCTGACACGCCGACATGCGGTGAGGATTTCTCCACATGTCGTCTGTTCAGTGGAGGAGGCCAGCTATGCTGTCGGGGAGGTGGTGGGGTTTGACAGTGTGAAGTCTGCCTCACGAATGAACAAGGCAGTGGTGATTTTCTTGGATGATGTGGCGAAAGTTGAGTCCGTGGTAGAAAGAGGAATTGTTATCCGGGATACTTTCACCCCGGTTCTCCCGCTGGTGAGCCCAGCTAAAAGAATTATGATTTCAAACGTACCTCCGTTTATTAAAAATGAGGATTTGGCCAGAGAGCTGTCACGGTACGGCCAGCTGATGTCTCCCATTAAAATGGTTCTGTTAGGTTGTAAATCCCCGAAACTCAAGCACGTAGTGTGTCACAGAAGACAAGTCTTCATGACTCTGAAAGACAACGCGGCTGATCTAAATCTAACGTTCAGTTTTAAAGTGGAAGGCTTCAGCTATGTTGTTTTTGTGACTTCTGATTCCATGAAGTGTTTTGGATGTGGGGAGGAGGGTCATTTGGTCCGTTCCTGTCCGCGTCGGCCGGCCCCCGAGTCTGGGGGGCCGGGCGGTTCGGATGGGCCGGTTCCCGGTCCCGCGGGACCGGACCCCGGTCCCGGGGGCCGGGTGTTTCGGCTGAGATGGCTCCCGGTCCCGCTGGGTCGGGCGGTTTGGCCGACCGGGCCGCAGAGTCGCCTCTGGGGGGTTCAGACTCAGATGTTGCGCCACCTGCGGCTGACTCAGACTCGGCAGGTGCGCAACAGTGTGCAGAAACTGTAGAGGTTTCAGAGTTAGACAAGCAGGAAAAAGAGAATAATGTTGTACCACATGAGTGTGGAAATACAACTGATAATGAAGGAAATGCCCAGTCTACTGAGGCAGCAGAAAATAACAGACAGACAGGGAAAAAGAAAGGCAGAGCAAAAAAGACAAGCTGCAGTCAGAATATTACAAATGTGGTTGATGATGCTCTGGCTGAAAATGTGTCTGATGAGATGGATGTAACTACAAGATCCAGCAAAAGAAAAAGCAGTTCTAACAAAGAGCAGAATGATGCTAAATCTAAAAAGCTGCTAGAGGGTCTGTGTGGTGATGATGAGGATGATGATGATAATGATGATGATGAGGAAGATTGTGAGTGGACAGCATCCCAGGTAGAGAAGTTAACTCTGTATCCTCTGGATAAGATCAAGAAGTTCCTGCAGGACACTAAAGGGATCAAGGCGGTGAAGACGGAGCAGTTCTTCCCTGATCTGAGAGGGTTTATCAGGTCTGTGGCCTGGCTGAGGAAAGATACAGAAGGGTTCACTATCCAAGAGGTTTACCGCCTCAAGAAACTGGTCACTAAAGTCAGAGCTCAACTCATTGAAGATGATGACTGGGTTTAATATGTTTCTTCACATACTTGTTGTGTGTGTTTTTGTTCTTGCTCTTTTCTCTTTAATGGCAGATTTAAATATTGGGTCTTTAAACATTAATGGAGCAAGAAGTGATGTTAAAAGAGCTTCTCTGTTTAAACTGATGGAGCTAAAATATCTGGATGTTATCTTTGTGCAGGAGACCCACAGTGATGTGGAGAATGAGAGTGAGTGGAGGAAGCAGTGGCCTGGGGAGGTGATTCTCAGCCATAAAGCCTCTAACAGTGGGGGGGTCGGGGTGCTCTTCTCTAAGGGCTTTCGTCCCTGCTCCTTTAGTGTGGAGGAGATCATGTGTGGCCACATTATAAAAATTAAGGTTGTGCTTGAAAATGTTCAACTTATTTTTATAAATGTGTATGCTCCAGTTTCGGCCATTGAACGAATGACATTTTTAAACCTTCTGTGTGATGTCATTCAGGACTGTACTGATGATTTTCTGTTTTTGGGAGGTGATTTTAACTGCACGGAGAATCCCAGTGTAGATCGTAATCACCTGGAGCCTCATCCTGCTTCCTGGGCCAGACTCAGGCGTCTGATGGAGAGCTGTGAGCTGGAGGATGTGTGGAGAGGTTTTCACATGAACGCCAGGCAGTACACCTGGAGTCATTCCAGAGATAACATGTTGTCTTTGGCCAGGCTGGATCGCTTTTATTGTTTTAAGCACCATTTTGGTGTGTTTAAAAAGTGTATCATTTCTCCTGTTGGTTTTACGGACCATTGTCTTGTCCAGTGCTCTATTTATATTCAAAATGTAAAATTGCACAGTGCTTATTGGCATTTTAATACTGGACTTTTAAATGATAACTCTTTTAAAGAGGCTTTTAAGTGTGTGTGGGGTATACACCAGAGCCATACGTCCAGTTTCCCATCATTGCAGCAGTGGTGGGATATTGGAAAGGTTCAGGTGAAACTCTTTTGTCAGAAATATACTCGCAATGTGACCAAGCACATCACCAGGTCTCTTCAAGACCTAGAGATTGAAGTAGTGGAACTACAGGATTTGGTGGATTCCACAGGAAATCAAGGGCATGTTGAAGCTCTTAAAGTTAAAAAGGCTGCTTTAGCCAACCTGTTGGGCATCACAGCACAGGGGGCTCTGGTCCGCTGCCGCTTCATGAGCAGCTTCCCAGATGGATGCCCCCTCACAGTTTTTCTTTGGTCTAGAGCGTAAGAATGGTCAAGGAAGATCATCCACTCGCTACGCTCTGAAGATGGAGCTACGATCACAGGAACCCCTGAGATCAGGAGATATGCCACCTCGTTCTATAAAGACCTGTTCAGAGAGGAGTACGTGGAAGATCCTGAGTCAGCTGCGTCTTTCCATGCTGGGCTTCCTCAGGTGGGTGCTGCTAACAACACGGTGCTGGAAGATCTACTGTCCCTGAATGAACTGTATGTTGCTCTGATGAGTCTGGGGAACGGTAAGGCACCAGGCATCGACGGGCTGCCTGTGGATTTCTCTAAGACCTTTTGGCCAGTTATTGGTGAAGATCTGCTGGAGGTCTTTCAGGACAGCTTGAGCAGAGGACGCCTACCGCTGAGCTGCAGAAGGGCAGTCATTACCCTGCTGCCAAAGAAAGGAGACTTACAGGACATAAAGAACTGGAGACCTGTTTCTCTGCTGTGTGGGGACTATAAGATCTTGTCCAAAGCTCTCGCTCTCGGCTTCGGGAGGCGATGGATGAAGTGGTTCATGTCGACCAGACTTACTGTGTGCCCGGCAGGTTAATGAGTGATAATATCACTTTAATTCGGCATGTTTTGGGACGTCTCTAGCTCACTGGGTATGGATACTGGTCTTATTTCCATAGACCAGGAAAAAGGCTTTTGACCGGGTTGAACATCAGTATTTGTGGCAGACCCTCAATGCTTTTGGCTTCAGCCCAGGTTTCATAGCTAAGATTCAGGTACTGTACCG
>NW_027595661.1:0-5000 GCF_031162955.1 Sander vitreus | reverse complement strand
ACGACAAGCTCGTGTTGCTCTCTGTGATCAATCAGTTTAAAAGCCCATCTGCCCCTAATCAGCTTCATTTGCACATGTAATGTAGTACTTTGTTTTTAGAGATTGCTCCAGTGGTGATAACGTGTGCTGTGTGTATTACATACAGGAAACCTTTGTTGTACTTATGTCTTGGATCGTTGCCTCTATCTGTATGTTGCTTGTTTCTTTTTATCTTTCACTCCTGACTGCATATCTTTTTGGGGGTCACTGAAGAGGAGGTTGGATTAACTGCAGATAAACGACGCACTATATCTTTTGCCTCTCTTCTGGCCCGGTGAACAACTCTGCTAAGGTGGAGGGAACCTGCCCCGCCCACTCATACACAATGGCTGACAGATATTATGTCCTGCCTAAAGCCCGAAAAAAATCAAGATCTCGCTTCAGCATTCAAATGCAAGGTTTCGGAAAGCATGGGAGACCTTTTTGAACTCATTCCAGGCTTTATAAATACTTATTAATCAAGCACAGGTTAATGGAATTACAGTCTATCCATTCACGTATCGTGGATTATCATTGTGACAGGCTGATACTGACATATGCTCACTGGCAGTGATTTGGGAGGGAGGATTTTGAGTATTTTTCATCTTTCTTTTATTGTTTATGTTTTCTTTTCATGGAGACCTAAAGACAATCTGTGCTTTTACTACCTTATTTTCTTTCTATTATGTTTCTTTAAGAAAAAAATACAAACTGTAACTAAGAACTGAGATTCCTTTACTCTGAGTCCTATCCCTGTGGTGAAATCCACCCTCGGTGATACGTACTTCTTTATCCGCTCTCCGTACGACGCCACGTCGTCCAGAGCGCTCTGAGCAGCTGATGAACACGTCCTGGATGGCGTACAGTTTACCCATGAAGCCCTTGGGCTCCGACTCCTGACGGGGGTACGAGGGACAGATCTGTGTTTTAGTTCATTTAATATAAATATTACACATTAAAGAGCAGCTGTGTTATGGCGCCGCTACCTTGTCCTCTTTGTCCTCTTCCTCATCTTCCCAGTCAAACACGGCCTCCGCAGACTGCAGCAGAAAAAGGAAGCAACAGACCTTTAACCGTTTGAAAGACGGAGGAGCGTTAACAACTGTCTGGTGTCTGTGTGTGTTTCTCACGTCAGCTGTTTCTCTGCTTGAGGAGAAGAAGTAGTTCCAGACGAGCAGCAGCAGCAGAGCGGCGGCAACATGTAGAGCTCAAAGTTGCAGACCACCGCCACAAACAGCTGCCAGGAAATCAAAGAAAAGCGCGTACTTAAAGGAAGTATCAGCAGTTAAAGTACTCACGGTGCAGCAGAACGTCTACTGGGAGTGATATCTGATTCTATTATATAAAATCTGGATTTGGTGCGTGGCTACATAAGTATCGTTATGATATGGTATCACGGGGCCTCTGTTGATGGTGTTTCATACCACAAAGGAGACGATGCTTCTCTGCGCAGACTCCCACTCGAAGCAGCTGTTGATATACGTCCCGTAGCTGATCAGGACCATGATGCACCTCTTCACACGGTTAAAGTTCTGCTGGAGCAACTGAAAGATGCAGAGTACACGTTATAATGAGTTATATTTAGGAATACTATCCATCCATCCATCCATCTTCGTCCGCTTATCCGGTATCGGGTCGCGGGGGTAGCAGCTCCAGCAGGGGACCCCAAACTTCCCTTTCCCGAGCCACATTAACCAGCTCCGACTGGGGGATCCCGAGGCGTTCCCAGGCCAGGTTAGAGATATAATCCCTCCACCTAGTCCTGGGTCGTCCCCGAGGCCTCCTCCCAGCTGGACGTCCCTCCACCTAGTCCTGGGTCGTCCCCGAGGCCTCCTCCCAGCTGGACGTCCCTCCACCTAGTCCTGGGTCTTCCCCGAGGCCTCCTCCCAGCTGGACGTCCCTCCACCTAGTCCTGGGTCTTCCCCGAGGCCTCCTCCCAGCTGAACGTCCCTCCACCTAGTCCTGGGTCTTCCCCGAGGCCTCCTCCCAGCTGGACGTCCCTCCACCTAGTCCTGGGTCTTCCCCGAGGCCTCCTCCCAGCTGGACGTGCCTGGAACACCTCCCTAGGGAGGCGCCCAGGGGGCATCCTTACCAGATGCCCGAACCACCTCAACTGGCTCCTTTCGACGCGGAGGAGCAGCGGCTCTACTCCGAGCTCCTCACGGATAACTGATTTAGGAATACTATATAAATATAAACCTGGTGAAGTTCTATATCTTCATGTTCAGACTCAAACCAGAAAACACAGCCTGATGGATCTTAAAACACAGATCAGGGAACCACTCTGATTCAGTTAAGCCTCGTGTCGTCTTCCCGTCGACCGTGCACCTTTCTGTTTTTCTCAGAAAGGTGTCTGTTTTTGTGTTTTTCCCCCACGTTTAATAAGCCTTGTCCTGGTTTTCGGACCCCCCCCGGACCCCCCCAATACAGTAAAACTACACATTTTAGAGTGGCCTTTTATTGTGGCCAGCCTAAGTCACACCTGTATATAATCCTGCTGTCTAATCAGCATCTTGATATGCCACACCTGTGAGCTGGATGGATTATCTCGGCAAAGGAGAAGTGCTCACTGACAGATTTAGACAGATTAGTGAACAATATCTGAGAGAAATAGTTCTTTTGTGTACGTAGAAAAAGTCTTAGATCTTTGAGTTCAGCTCATGAAAAATGGGGGCAAAAACTAAAGTGTTGCGTTTATAATTTTGAGTGTATTTGTGTCTTTAATGTCTTCAGTAGGAACCAATGAGAGAGACTAAAATGTCACAGAAAGAGTCTCTTTTGCGCGATGTAGCTGATGATTTACCTATTTACTGATAAACATACCTGCTTGGACACTTTTGGTTCTTCCTCGATGTATTTGTGCTCTGCAGGGACAACAGTCTTTAAAGCAGCTTTAAACTGAAGAGGAAAACACACAAAGACAAAGACAGGTATTACAGACTCAACTTTTCATGGGTTATGAGACACAGCCATCTTCTAACCGTATACATTCTGGGAACTATATTCTCAGAAGATGAAGCACTGCTACTTCTGCTACTTGGGCAGAGTGAGCACCTGAGAAGCCCCGTGGTGAGGAGCAGAGAGTAACAACGGGGCTTTTCAGGTGTTGTGCTAATCACTCCGCCCAAGTAGCAGAAGTAGCAGTGCTTCGCCTTCTGAGAATATAGTTCCCAGTTTATATACGGTTAGAAGATGGCTGTGTGTCATGTGACCTTGTTATTTGTACACGCTGTGACTATACAAATCACAACATGTAAATAGGAACATGTTGGTGTTATTTTGTCACTTATTGGGAGCAGTAGGCTAGATGGAGCCAGTTACCTCCAGATCTGTGCTAAGCTAGGTTAGATGGAGCCGGTTACCTCCAGATCTGTGCTAAGCTAGGTTAGATGGAGCCGGTTACCTCCAGATCTGTGCTAAGCTAGGCTAGATGGAGCCGGTTACCTCCAGGATCTGTGCTAAGCTAGGCTAGATGGAGCCGGTTACCTCCAGGATCTGTGCTAAGCTAGGCTAGATGGAGCCGGTTACCTCCAGATCTGTGCTAAGCTAGGCTAGATGGAGCCAGTTACCTCCAGGATCTGAGCTAAGCTAGGCTAGATGGAGCCGGTTACCTCCAGGATCTGTGCTAAGCTAGGCTAGATGGAGCCGGTTACCTCCAGATCTGTGCTAAGCTAGGCTAGATGGAGCCAGTTACCTCCAGGATCTGTGCTAAGCTAGGCTAGATGGAGCCGGTTACCTCCAGATCTGTGCTAAGCTAGGCTAGATGGAGCCAGTTACCTCCAGGATCTGTGCTAAGCTAGGCTAGATGGAGCCAGTTACCTCCAGATCTGTGCTAAGCTAAGATGTCTGTTAAATAGCGGTGTCTTGTAATCCCATGTGGGACGGGCCAAATGTTGTCATAATCATAATCAATAAGTCCTTCTTCTCTTTGACATAGCTGAGATTCTGGTTCAAACTAAGTGATTGTGTGGATGAAGTGAATGTGTTGATGAAATCATTGAACAAGAGTCTTTGAACAGACTTTCCTGATGGGATGTGTGAACAAACTGAAGCTTTACATGATGAATAAACTAACATCAACAAAGTCTTTTCTTCCTGTCTTCATTCCAGGGTTTCATACAAAGCTGACGGAGAAAATGTGAAACTGATATGAGAGTATAACTGAGGCCCTTTTCCTCCTGAAACACCACAAAGTAGGGCGTAGACTCAGGACTTTGTTATTCCAATATCATTTGTATATTTAAATAAATAGTGATATTTGAACTAATATTAGGCAGCCCTTAATATTCAAACCTGTTATGGGCGTTATTTTGTGTAAATGTGTTTGCTTGTAAACGTTGTTTTCAATTCAGATTCCGAGGCTTTTTCACGCATTTCAAAATGTAACTACACGTCGCAGCGACGCACGTCTCTCGGCCGTGGCTCGGTAGCGTTGCATTTCCCCCCCGACTCATTTCCTGGTTCTCCTTCTCCGTAAACAACATGAAATCAAGGAGAGGGTTAACTTCTCCTGCTCCAGATGTCTCACCGTGGTCAGAAAGAACAGGGGAGACACTTTGTCCCTCTCACTATGACTCTAGAGTCACTACTCGCTCTGAAGCTACCGGTAATCACCGTCACTCTCTCACTCTAACACACACATGCACACACACATACACACACACACACACACGCACACACACACATGCACACACACACGCACACACACATACACACACACACGCACACACACGTACAACGCACACACCAGCGCACAAGTATAAACATCAGACCACTTACGCAGGCTACGGTGAAAGCTCCGAACTTCCTGTTGAAAGCAGACTGTTTGTGTTTAATCCAGAGTCTGACTTTTAATTAAAAGAAACAGTGGTGGCAGTGTGTTTTTCTCCTGAAAACATCATTGCCTGCCTATTGACATTAACTGATACACCGCCCTCTGGTGGACAGAACATATACAACTTAAGTGTGATACCAATATAGGT
>NW_027595660.1:0-25787 GCF_031162955.1 Sander vitreus | reverse complement strand
TCGTGGCTGATGAAGCCATATAGAAACAGATAGAAATAAGAAAAAATCTCAATGTATGCAGTGATAATATCACTTTCTGCATGTCATCTAGCCATGCCGGCATTGTAAAGCAGGCCTCGTGAAGTCATCTACTCATGCTGGCATTGTAAAGCCGGTCTCGCAATGAGTGGGTTTTTCACACTTGGAAATTGTACTTCAACCAAGGCTAAGTGGGTAATAGCCAGGATCATCAAGTGATGATCCTAAACCATGTGTGGGCTGACATTGTGAAGCCGGCCTCGCAATGTCATCTAGTCATGCCGGCATTGTGAAGCCGGCCTCGCAATGTCATCAAGCCATGCTTGCATTGTAAAGCCGGCCTCGCAATGTCATCTAGTCATTCTGGCATTGTAAGGCCGGCCTCGCAATGAGTGGGTTTTTCACACTTGGTAATTGTATTTCAACCAAGGCTGGTTATGGAACTAGGTAAGGGGGTAATAGCCAGGATCATCAAGCGATGATCCTAAGCCGTGGGTGGGCGGACATTGTGAAGCCGGCCTCGCAATGTCATCTAGTCATGCTGGCATTGTGAAGCCGGCCTCGCAATGTCGTCATGCCATTCTAGCATTGTAAAGCCAGCTTTGCATAGGTACACATCAAATGGTTAGGTTTGGGGCTAGGATTACCTGGTAAGGCATAGACTACACATTAGCTTTAGGCAAAACGGCCTTAAATCTAAATGAGATCGATAGATCATAGGTAAAGGTTAGGTCAAAAAGACCATGATTAGATTTAGGTATACATTAGGTTTAGGCCAAAAGGCCTTAAATCCAAATTAGATCAATAGATCATAGGTTAAGGTTAGGTCAGAAAGAACATTGATAGGTTTAGGTCAAAAGAACAGTGGTCCTTAACAACAGGTAATTGCCCATGAAGAGAAAAAACTGCTTAATACCTTTACACCACTCGGATGGAAAGACAGTACAGTCACAAATCAGACTCCATCAATTATGTAGAAACATGTTAAATCTTACATATGAACTGTAATATTAACTGTGATTAATTCGTGGCTGATGAAGCCATATAGAGACAGACAGAAATAAGAAAATATCTCAATGAATGCAGTGATAATATCACTTTCTGCATGTCATCTAGCCATGCCGGCATTGTGAAGCCGGCCTCGCAATGTCATCAAGCCATGCTTGCATTGTAAAGCCGGCCTCGCAATGTCATCTAGTCATTCTGGCATTGTAAGGCCGGCCTCGCAATGAGTGGGTTTTTCACACTTGGTAATTGTATTTCAACCAAGGCTTGTTATGGAACTAGGGTAAGGGGGGTAATAGCCAGGATCATCAAGTGATGATCCTAAACCATGTGTGGGCTGACATTGTGAAGCCGGCCTCGCAATGTCATCTAGTCATGCCGGCATTGTGAAGCCGGCCTCGCAATGTCATCAAGCCATGCTTGCATTGTAAAGCCGGCCTCGTAATGTCATCTAGTCATTCTGGCATTGTAAAGCCGGCCTCGCAATGAGTGGGTTTTTGACACTTGGAAATTAGCTGCTGGATGCTGTTGCGCTTGCAGCATATGTGCTGCAATTGGGACGGAATTCAACAGCTAGGTTCTATGTGTGAAAATGTGCTTCATTGTAAAGCCGGCCTCGTAATGTCATCTAGTCATGCCGGCATTGTGAAGCCGGCCTCGCAATGTCATCAAGCCATGCTTGCATTGTAAAGCCGGCCTCGCAATGTCATCTAGTCATTCTGGCATTGTAAGGCCGGCCTCGCAATGAGTGGGTTTCTCACACTTGGTAATTGTATTTCAACCAAGGCTGGTTATGGAACTAGGTAAGGGGGTAATAGCCAGGATCATCAAGCGATGATCCTCAACCATGTGTGGGCGGACATTGTGAAAGCCGGCCTCGCAATGTCATCTAGTCATGCCGGCATTGTGAAGCCGGCCTCGCAATGTCATCAAGCCATGCCGTCATTGTGAAGCCGGCCTCGCAATGTCATCAACCATGCTTGCATTGTAAAGCCGGCCTCGTAATGTCATCTAGTCATTCTGGCATTGTAAAGCCGGCCTCGCAATGAGTGGGTTTTTGACACTTGGAAATTAGCTGTTGGATGCTGTTGCGCTTGCAGCATATGTGCTGCAATTGGGACGGAATTCAACAGCTAGGTTCTATGTGTGAAAATGTGCTTCATTGTAAAGCCGGCTTGGCAATGATTGAAACGGGATACCAGGGGCACGGGCAATTTGGGCCCGCGGTTTTGTATGGCCACAGGGGGGGGCTTAAGTGTGGGTGCCCAGGCTCGACCGGAGGTCAAGGTGCCCTGGAGGTGGGCCCTTTTTCCTGAATGTATACCCGGGAGGTGAGCCCCTTTCTGGGGCGCAATGGGTGGCTCTCCCGGTGTGGGCCTTGTAAAGTCCGGCCTCGCAATGAGTGGGTTTTTCCCACTTGGAAATTGTACGTCAAACAAGGCTGGTTATGGAACTAGGTAAGGGGTTAATAGCCAAGATCATCAAGCGATGATCCTAAACCGTGGGTGGGCGGACATTGTGAAGCCGGCTCCGCAATGTCATGTAGCCATTCTAGCATTGTCAAGCCAGCTTTGCATAGGTGCACACCAAATGGTTAGGTTTAGGGGCTCGGATTACCTGGTAAGGCATAGACTATACATTAGGTTTAGGCAAAATGGCCTTAAATCTGAACGAGATCAATAGATCATAGGTTAAGGTTAGGTCAAAAAGACCATGATTAGATTTAGGTATACATTAGGTTTAGGCCAAAAGGCCTTAAATCCAAATTAGATCAATAGATCATAGGTTAAGGTTAGGTCAGAAAGACCATGGTTAGGTTTAGGTCAAAAGAACAGTGGTCCTTAACAACAGGTAATTGCCCATGAAGAGAAAAACTGCTTAATACCTTTACACCACTCGGTTGGAAAGACAGTACCGTCACAAATCAGACTCCATCAATGATGTAGAAACATGTTAAATCTTACATATGAACTGTAATATTAACTGTGATTAATTCGTGGCTGATGAAGCCATATAGAAACAGATAGAAATAAGAAAAAATCTCAATGTATGCAGTGATAATATCACTTTCTGCATGTCATCTAGCCATGCCGGCATTGTAAAGCAGGCCTCGTGAAGTCATCTACTCATGCTGGCATTGTAAAGCCGGTCTCGCAATGAGTGGGTTTTTTCACACTTGGAAATTGTACTTCAACCAAGGCTAAGTGGGTAATAGCCAGGATCATCAAGTGATGATCCTAAACCATGTGTGGGCTGACATTGTGAAGCCGGCCTCGCAATGTCATCTAGTCATGCCGGCATTGTGAAGCCGGCCTCGCAATGTCATCAAGCCATGCTTGCATTGTAAAGCCGGCCTCGCAATGTCATCTAGTCATTCTGGCATTGTAAGGCCGGCCTCGCAATGAGTGGGTTTTTCACACTTGGTAATTGTATTTCAACCAAGGCTGGTTATGGAACTAGGTAAGGGGGTAATAGCCAGGATCATCAAGCGATGATCCTAAGCCGTGGGTGGGCGGACATTGTGAAGCCGGCCTCGCAATGTCATCTAGTCATGCTGGCATTGTGAAGCCGGCCTCGCAATGTCGTCATGCCATTCTAGCATTGTAAAGCCAGCTTTGCATAGGTACACATCAAATGGTTAGGTTTGGGGCTAGGATTACCTGGTAAGGCATAGACTACACATTAGCTTTAGGCAAAACGGCCTTAAATCTAAATGAGATCGATAGATCATAGGTAAAGGTTAGGTCAAAAAGACCATGATTAGATTTAGGTATACATTAGGTTTAGGCCAAAAGGCCTTAAATCCAAATTAGATCAATAGATCATAGGTTAAGGTTAGGTCAGAAAGAACATTGATAGGTTTAGGTCAAAAGAACAGTGGTCCTTAACAACAGGTAATTGCCCATGAAGAGAAAAAACTGCTTAATACCTTTACACCACTCGGATGGAAAGACAGTACAGTCACAAATCAGACTCCATCAATTATGTAGAAACATGTTAAATCTTACATATGAACTGTAATATTAACTGTGATTAATTCGTGGCTGATGAAGCCATATAGAAACAGACAGAAATAAGAAAACATCTCAATGTATGCAGTGATAATATCACTTTCTGCATGTCATCTAGCCATGCCGGCATTGTGAAGCCGGCCTCGCAATGTCATCAAGCCATGCTTGCATTGTAAAGCCGGCCTCGCAATGTCATCTAGTCATTCTGGCATTGTAAGGCCGGCCTCGCAATGAGTGGGTTTTTCACACTTGGTAATTGTATTTCAACCAAGGCTTGTTATGGAACTAGGGTAAGGGGGTAATAGCCAGGATCATCAAGTGATGATCCTAAACCATGTGTGGGCTGACATTGTGAAGCCGGCCTCGCAATGTCATCTAGTCATGCCGGCATTGTGAAGCCGGCCTCGCAATGTCATCAAGCCATGCTTGCATTGTAAAGCCGGCCTCGTAATGTCATCTAGTCATTCTGGCATTGTAAAGCCGGCCTCGCAATGAGTGGGTTTTTGACACTTGGAAATTAGCTGCTGGATGCTGTTGCGCTTGCAGCATATGTGCTGCAATTGGGACGGAATTCAACAGCTAGGTTCTATGTGTGAAAATGTGCTTCATTGTAAAGCCGGCCTCGTAATGTCATCTAGTCATGCCGGCATTGTGAAGCCGGCCTCGCAATGTCATCAAGCCATGCTTGCATTGTAAAGCCGGCCTCGCAATGTCATCTAGTCATTCTGGCATTGTAAGGCCGGCCTCGCAATGAGTGGGTTTCTCACACTTGGTAATTGTATTTCAACCAAGGCTGGTTATGGAACTAGGTAAGGGGGTAATAGCCAGGATCATCAAGCGATGATCCTCAACCATGTGTGGGCGGACATTGTGAAAGCCGGCCTCGCAATGTCATCTAGTCATGCCGGCATTGTGAAGCCGGCCTCGCAATGTCATCAAGCCATGCCGTCATTGTGAAGCCGGCCTCGCAATGTCATCAACCATGCTTGCATTGTAAAGCCGGCCTCGTAATGTCATCTAGTCATTCTGGCATTGTAAAGCCGGCCTCGCAATGAGTGGGTTTTTGACACTTGGAAATTAGCTGTTGGATGCTGTTGCGCTTGCAGCATATGTGCTGCAATTGGGACGGAATTCAACAGCTAGGTTCTATGTGTGAAAATGTGCTTCATTGTAAAGCCGGCTTGGCAATGATTGAAACGGGATACCAGGGGCACGGGCAATTTGGGCCCGCGGTTTTGTATGGCCACAGGGGGGGGCTTAAGTGTGGGTGCCCAGGCTCGACCGGAGGTCAAGGTGCCCTGGAGGTGGGCCCTTTTTCCCTGAATGTATACCCGGGAGGTGAGCCCCTTTCTGGGGCGCAATGGGTGGCTCCCCGGTGTGGGCCTTGTAAAGTCCGGCCTCGCAATGAGTGGGTTTTTCCCACTTGGAAATTGTACGTCAAACAAGGCTGGTTATGGAACTAGGTAAGGGGTTAATAGCCAAGATCATCAAGCGATGATCCTAAACCGTGGGTGGGCGGACATTGTGAAGCCGGCTCCGCAATGTCATGTAGCCATTCTAGCATTGTCAAGCCAGCTTTGCATAGGTGCACACCAAATGGTTAGGTTTAGGGCTCGGATTACCTGGTAAGGCATAGACTATACATTAGGTTTAGGCAAAATGGCCTTAAATCTGAATGAGATCAATAGATCATAGGTTAAGGTTAGGTCAAAAAGACCATGATTAGATTTAGGTATACATTAGGTTTAGGCCAAAAGGCCTTAAATCCAAATTAGATCAATAGATCATAGGTTAAGGTTAGGTCAGAAAGACCATGGTTAGGTTTAGGTCAAAAGAACAGTGGTCCTTAACAACAGGTAATTGCCCATGAAGAGAAAACTGCTTAATACCTTTACACCACACGGTTGGAAAGACAGTACAGTCACAAATCAGACTCCATCAATGATGTAGAAACATGGTAAATCTTACATATGAACTGTAATATTAACTGTGATTAATTCGTGGCTGATGAAGCCATATAGAAACAGATAGAAATAAGAAAATATCTCAATGTATGCAGTGATAATATCACTTTCTGCATGTCATCTAGCCATGCCGGCATTGCGAAGCCGGCCTCGCAATGTCATCAAGCCATGCTTGCATTGTAAAGCCGGCCTCGTAATGTCATCTAGTCATTCTGGCATTGTAAAGCCGGCCTCGCAATGAGTGGGTTTTTCACACTTGGTAATTGTATTTCAACCAAGGCTTGTTATGGAACTAGGGTAAGGGGGGTAATAGCCAGGATCATCAAGTGATGATCCTAAACCATGTGTGGGCTGACATTGTGAAGCCGGCCTCGCAATGTCATCTAGTCATGCCGGCATTGCAAAGCCGGCCTCGCAATGTCATCAACCATGCTTGCATTGTAAAGCCGGCCTCGTAATGTCATCTAGTCATTCTGGCATTGTAAAGCCGGCCTCGCAATGAGTGGGTTTTTGACACTTGGAAATTAGCTGTTGGATGCTGTTGCGCTTGCAGCACATGTGCTGCAATTGGGACGGAATTCAACAGCTAGGTTCTATGTGTGAAAATGTGCTTCATTGTAAAGCCAGCCTCGTAATGTCATCTAGTCATGCCGGCATTGTGAAGCCGGCCTCGCAATGTCATCAAGCCATGCTTGCATTGTAAAGCCGGCCTCGCAATGTCATCCAGTCATTCTGGCATTGTAAGGCCGGCCTCGCAATGAGTGGGTTTCTCACACTTGGTAATTGTATTTCAACCAAGGCTTGTTATGGAACTAGGGTAAGGGGGTAATAGCCAGGATCATCAAGCGATGATCCTAAACCATGTGTGGGCTGACATTGTGAAGCCGGCCTCGCAATGTCATCTAGTCATGCCGGCATTGTGAAGCCGGCCTCGCAATGTCATCAAGCCATGCTTGCATTGTAAAGCCGGCCTCGCAATGTCATCCAGTCATTCTGGCATTGTAAGGCCGGCCTCGCAATGAGTGGGTTTCTCACACTTGGTAATTGTATTTCAACCAAGGCTGGTTATGGAACTAGTTAAGGGGGTAATAGCCAGGATCATCAAGCGATGATCCTCAACCATGTGTGGGCGGACATTGTGAAAGCCGGCCTCGCAATGTCATCTAGTCATGCCGGCATTGTGAAGCCGGCCTCGCAATGTCATCAAGCCATGCCGTCATTGTGAAGCCGGCCTCGCAATGTCATCAACCATGCTTGCATTGTAAAGCCGGCCTCGCAATGTCATCTAGTCATTCTGGCATTGTAAAGCCGGCCTCGCAATGAGTGGGTTTTTGACACTTGGAAATTAGCTGTTGGATGCTGTTGCGCTTGCAGCATATGTGCTGCAATTGGGACGGAATTCAACAGCTAGGTTCTATGTGTGAAAATGTGCTTCATTGTAAAGCCGGCTTGGCAATGATTGAAACGGGATACCAGGGGCACGGGCAATTTGGGCCCGCGGTTTTGTATGGCCACAGGGGGGGGCTTAAGTGTGGGTGCCCAGGCTCGACCGGAGGTCAAGGTGCCTGGAGGTGGGCCCTTTTTCCTGAATGTATACCCGGGAGGTGAGCCCCTTTCTGGGGCGCAATGGGTGGCTCCCCGGTGTGGGCCTTGTAAAGTCCGGCCTCGCAATGAGTGGGTTTTTCCCACTTGGAAATTGTACGTCAAACAAGGCTGGTTATGGAACTAGGTAAGGGGTTAATAGCCAAGATCATCAAGCGATGATCCTAAACCGTGGGTGGGCGGACATTGTGAAGCCGGCTCCGCAATGTCATGTAGCCATTCTAGCATTGTCAAGCCAGCTTTGCATAGGTGCACACCAAATGGTTAGGTTTGGGGCTCGGATTACCTGGTAAGGCATAGACTATACATTAGGTTTAGGCAAAATGGCCTTAAATCTGAACGAGATCAATAGATCATAGGTTAAGGTTAGGTCAAAAAAGACCATGATTAGATTTAGGTATACATTAGGTTTAGGCCAAAAGGCCTTAAATCCAAATTAGATCAATAGATCATAGGTTAAGGTTAGGTCAGAAAGACCATGGTTAGGTTTAGGTCAAAAGAACAGTGGTCCTTAACAACAGGTAATTGCCCATGAAGAGAAAAACTGCTTAATACCTTTACACCACTCGGTTGGAAAGACAGTACCGTCACAAATCAGACTCCATCAATGATGTAGAAACATGTTAAATCTTACATATGAACTGTAATATTAACTGTGATTAATTCGTGGCTGATGAAGCCATATAGAAACAGATAGAAATAAGAAAAAATCTCAATGTATGCAGTGATAATATCACTTTCTGCATGTCATCTAGCCATGCCGGCATTGTAAAGCAGGCCTCGTGAAGTCATCTACTCATGCTGGCATTGTAAAGCCGGTCTCGCAATGAGTGGGTTTTTCACACTTGGAAATTGTACTTCAACCAAGGCTAAGTGGGTAATAGCCAGGATCATCAAGTGATGATCCTAAACCATGTGTGGGCTGACATTGTGAAGCCGGCCTCGCAATGTCATCTAGTCATGCCGGCATTGTGAAGCCGGCCTCGCAATGTCATCAAGCCATGCTTGCATTGTAAAGCCGGCCTCGCAATGTCATCTAGTCATTCTGGCATTGTAAGGCCGGCCTCGCAATGAGTGGGTTTTTCACACTTGGTAATTGTATTTCAACCAAGGCTGGTTATGGAACTAGGTAAGGGGGTAATAGCCAGGATCATCAAGCTGATGATCCTAAGCCGTGGGTGGGCGGACATTGTGAAGCCGGCCTCGCAATGTCATCTAGTCATGCTGGCATTGTGAAGCCGGCCTCGCAATGTCGTCATGCCATTCTAGCATTGTAAAGCCAGCTTTGCATAGGTACACATCAAATGGTTAGGTTTGGGGCTAGGATTACCTGGTAAGGCATAGACTACACATTAGCTTTAGGCAAAACGGCCTTAAATCTAAATGAGATCGATAGATCATAGGTAAAGGTTAGGTCAAAAAGACCATGATTAGATTTAGGTATACATTAGGTTTAGGCCAAAAGGCCTTAAATCCAAATTAGATCAATAGATCATAGGTTAAGGTTAGGTCAGAAAGAACATTGATAGGTTTAGGTCAAAAGAACAGTGGTCCTTAACAACAGGTAATTGCCCATGAAGAGAAAAACTGCTTAATACCTTTACACCACTCGGATGGAAAGACAGTACAGTCACAAATCAGACTCCATCAATTATGTAGAAACATGTTAAATCTTACATATGAACTGTAATATTAACTGTGATTAATTCGTGGCTGATGAAGCCATATAGAGACAGACAGAAATAAGAAAATATCTCAATGAATGCAGTGATAATATCACTTTCTGCATGTCATCTAGCCATGCCGGCATTGTGAAGCCGGCCTCGCAATGTCATCAAGCCATGCTTGCATTGTAAAGCCGGCCTCGCAATGTCATCTAGTCATTCTGGCATTGTAAGGCCGGCCTCGCAATGAGTGGGTTTTTCACACTTGGTAATTGTATTTCAACCAAGGCTTGTTATGGAACTAGGGTAAGGGGGTAATAGCCAGGATCATCAAGTGATGATCCTAAACCATGTGTGGGCTGACATTGTGAAGCCGGCCTCGCAATGTCATCTAGTCATGCCGGCATTGTGAAGCCGGCCTCGCAATGTCATCAAGCCATGCTTGCATTGTAAAGCCGGCCTCGTAATGTCATCTAGTCATTCTGGCATTGTAAAGCCGGCCTCGCAATGAGTGGGTTTTTTGACACTTGGAAATTAGCTGCTGGATGCTGTTGCGCTTGCAGCATATGTGCTGCAATTGGGACGGAATTCAACAGCTAGGTTCTATGTGTGAAAATGTGCTTCATTGTAAAGCCGGCCTCGTAATGTCATCTAGTCATGCCGGCATTGTGAAGCCGGCCTCGCAATGTCATCAAGCCATGCTTGCATTGTAAAGCCGGCCTCGCAATGTCATCTAGTCATTCTGGCATTGTAAGGCCGGCCTCGCAATGAGTGGGTTTCTCACACTTGGTAATTGTATTTCAACCAAGGCTGGTTATGGAACTAGGTAAGGGGGTAATAGCCAGGATCATCAAGCGATGATCCTCAACCATGTGTGGGCGGACATTGTGAAAGCCGGCCTCGCAATGTCATCTAGTCATGCCGGCATTGTGAAGCCGGCCTCGCAATGTCATCAAGCCATGCCGTCATTGTGAAGCCGGCCTCGCAATGTCATCAACCATGCTTGCATTGTAAAGTCGGCCTCGTAATGTCATCTAGTCATTCTGGCATTGTAAAGCCGGCCTCGCAATGAGTGGGTTTTTGACACTTGGAAATTAGCTGTTGGATGCTGTTGCGCTTGCAGCATATGTGCTGCAATTGGGACGGAATTCAACAGCTAGGTTCTATGTGTGAAAATGTGCTTCATTGTAAAGCCGGCTTGGCAATGATTGAAACGGGATACCAGGGGCACGGGCAATTTGGGCCCGCGGTTTTGTATGGCCACAGGGGGGGGGGCTTAAGTGTGGGTGCCCAGGCTCGACCGGAGGTCAAGGTGCCCGGAGGTGGGCCCTTTTTCCTGAATGTATACCCGGGAGGTGAGCCCCTTTCTGGGGGCGCAATGGGTGGCTCTCCCGGTGTGGGCCTTGTAAAGTCCGGCCTCGCAATGAGTGGGTTTTTCCCACTTGGAAATTGTACGTCAAACAAGGCTGGTTATGGAACTAGGTAAGGGGTTAATAGCCAAGATCATCGAGCGATGATCCTAAACCGTGGGTGGGCGGACATTGTGAAGCCGGCACCGCAATGTCATGTAGCCATTCTAGCATTGTCAAGCCAGCTTTGCATAGGTGCACACCAAATGGTTAGGTTTGGGGCTCGGATTACCTGGTAAGGCATAGACTATACATTAGGTTTAGGCAAAATGGCCTTAAATCTGAACGAGATCAATAGATCATAGGTTAAGGTTAGGTCAAAAAAGACCATGATTAGATTTAGGTATACATTAGGTTTAGGCCAAAAGGCCTTAAATCCAAATTAGATCAATAGATCATAGGTTAAGGTTAGGTCAGAAAGACCATGGTTAGGTTTAGGTCAAAAGAACAGTGGTCCTTAACAACAGGTAATTGCCCATGAAGAGAAAAACTGCTTAATACCTTTACACCACTCGGTTGGAAAGACAGTACCGTCACAAATCAGACTCCATCAATGATGTAGAAACATGTTAAATCTTACATATGAACTGTAATATTAACTGTGATTAATTCGTGGCTGATGAAGCCATATAGAAACAGATAGAAATAAGAAAAAATCTCAATGTATGCAGTGATAATATCACTTTCTGCATGTCATCTAGCCATGCCGGCATTGTAAAGCAGGCCTCGTGAAGTCATCTACTCATGCTGGCATTGTAAAGCCGGTCTCGCAATGAGTGGGTTTTTCACACTTGGAAATTGTACTTCAACCAAGGCTAAGTGGGTAATAGCCAGGATCATCAAGTGATGATCCTAAACCATGTGTGGGCTGACATTGTGAAGCCGGCCTCGCAATGTCATCTAGTCATGCCGGCATTGTGAAGCCGGCCTCGCAATGTCATCAAGCCATGCTTGCATTGTAAAGCCGGCCTCGCAATGTCATCTAGTCATTCTGGCATTGTAAGGCCGGCCTCGCAATGAGTGGGTTTTTCACACTTGGTAATTGTATTTCAACCAAGGCTGGTTATGGAACTAGGTAAGGGGGTAATAGCCAGGATCATCAAGCGATGATCCTAAGCCGTGGGTGGGCGGACATTGTGAAGCCGGCCTCGCAATGTCATCTAGTCATGCTGGCATTGTGAAGCCGGCCTCGCAATGTCGTCATGCCATTCTAGCATTGTAAAGCCAGCTTTGCATAGGTACACATCAAATGGTTAGGTTTGGGGCTAGGATTACCTGGTAAGGCATAGACTACACATTAGCTTTAGGCAAAACGGCCTTAAATCTAAATGAGATCGATAGATCATAGGTAAAGGTTAGGTCAAAAAGACCATGATTAGATTTAGGTATACATTAGGTTTAGGCCAAAAGGCCTTAAATCCAAATTAGATCAATAGATCATAGGTTAAGGTTAGGTCAGAAAGAACATTGATAGGTTTAGGTCAAAAGAACAGTGGTCCTTAACAACAGGTAATTGCCCATGAAGAGAAAAACTGCTTAATACCTTTACACCACTCGGATGGAAAGACAGTACAGTCACAAATCAGACTCCATCAATTATGTAGAAACATGTTAAATCTTACATATGAACTGTAATATTAACTGTGATTAATTCGTGGCTGATGAAGCCATATAGAGACAGACAGAAATAAGAAAATATCTCAATGAATGCAGTGATAATATCACTTTCTGCATGTCATCTAGCCATGCCGGCATTGTGAAGCCGGCCTCGCAATGTCATCAAGCCATGCTTGCATTGTAAAGCCGGCCTCGCAATGTCATCTAGTCATTCTGGCATTGTAAGGCCGGCCTCGCAATGAGTGGGTTTTTCACACTTGGTAATTGTATTTCAACCAAGGCTTGTTATGGAACTAGGGTAAGGGGGTAATAGCCAGGATCATCAAGTGATGATCCTAAACCATGTGTGGGCTGACATTGTGAAGCCGGCCTCGCAATGTCATCTAGTCATGCCGGCATTGTGAAGCCGGCCTCGCAATGTCATCAAGCCATGCTTGCATTGTAAAGCCGGCCTCGTAATGTCATCTAGTCATTCTGGCATTGTAAAGCCGGCCTCGCAATGAGTGGGTTTTTGACACTTGGAAATTAGCTGCTGGATGTTGTTGCGCTTGCAGCATATGTGCTGCAATTGGGACGGAATTCAACAGCTAGGTTCTATGTGTGAAAATGTGCTTCATTGTAAAGCCGGCCTCGTAATGTCATCTAGTCATGCCGGCATTGTGAAGCCGGCCTCGCAATGTCATCAAGCCATGCTTGCATTGTAAAGCCGGCCTCGCAATGTCATCTAGTCATTCTGGCATTGTAAGGCCGGCCTCGCAATGAGTGGGTTTCTCACACTTGGTAATTGTATTTCAACCAAGGCTGGTTATGGAACTAGGTAAGGGGGTAATAGCCAGGATCATCAAGCGATGATCCTCAACCATGTGTGGGCGGACATTGTGAAAGCCGGCCTCGCAATGTCATCTAGTCATGCCGGCATTGTGAAGCCGGCCTCGCAATGTCATCAAGCCATGCCGTCATTGTGAAGCCGGCCTCGCAATGTCATCAACCATGCTTGCATTGTAAAGCCGGCCTCGTAATGTCATCTAGTCATTCTGGCATTGTAAAGCCGGCCTCGCAATGAGTGGGTTTTTGACACTTGGAAATTAGCTGTTGGATGCTGTTGCGCTTGCAGCATATGTGCTGCAATTGGGACGGAATTCAACAGCTAGGTTCTATGTGTGAAAATGTGCTTCATTGTAAAGCCGGCTTGGCAATGATTGAAACGGGATACCAGGGGCACGGGCAATTTGGGCCCGCGGTTTTGTATGGCCACAGGGGGGGGCTTAAGTGTGGGTGCCCAGGCTCGACCGGAGGTCAAGGTGCCCTGGAGGTGGGCCCTTTTTCCTGAATGTATACCCGGGAGGTGAGCCCCTTTCTGGGGCGCAATGGGTGGCTCTCCCGGTGTGGGCCTTGTAAAGTCCGGCCTCGCAATGAGTGGGTTTTTCCCACTTGGAAATTGTACGTCAAACAAGGCTGGTTATGGAACTAGGTAAGGGGTTAATAGCCAAGATCATCAAGCGATGATCCTAAACCGTGGGTGGGCGGACATTGTGAAGCCGGCTCCGCAATGTCATGTAGCCATTCTAGCATTGTCAAGCCAGCTTTGCATAGGTGCACACCAAATGGTTAGGTTTAGGGGCTCGGATTACCTGGTAAGGCATAGACTATACATTAGGTTTAGGCAAAATGGCCTTAAATCTGAACGAGATCAATAGATCATAGGTTAAGGTTAGGTCAAAAAAGACCATGATTAGATTTAGGTATACATTAGGTTTAGGCCAAAAGGCCTTAAATCCAAATTAGATCAATAGATCATAGGTTAAGGTTAGGTCAGAAAGACCATGGTTAGGTTTAGGTCAAAAGAACAGTGGTCCTTAACAACAGGTAATTGCCCATGAAGAGAAAAACTGCTTAATACCTTTACACCACTCGGTTGGAAAGACAGTACCGTCACAAATCAGACTCCATCAATGATGTAGAAACATGTTAAATCTTACATATGAACTGTAATATTAACTGTGATTAATTCGTGGCTGATGAAGCCATATAGAAACAGATAGAAATAAGAAAAAAATCTCAATGTATGCAGTGATAATATCACTTTCTGCATGTCATCTAGCCATGCCGGCATTGTAAAGCAGGCCTCGTGAAGTCATCTACTCATGCTGGCATTGTAAAGCCGGTCTCGCAATGAGTGGGTTTTTCACACTTGGAAATTGTACTTCAACCAAGGCTAAGTGGGTAATAGCCAGGATCATCAAGTGATGATCCTAAACCATGTGTGGGCTGACATTGTGAAGCCGGCCTCGCAATGTCATCTAGTCATGCCGGCATTGTGAAGCCGGCCTCGCAATGTCATCAAGCCATGCTTGCATTGTAAAGCCGGCCTCGCAATGTCATCTAGTCATTCTGGCATTGTAAGGCCGGCCTCGCAATGAGTGGGTTTTTCACACTTGGTAATTGTATTTCAACCAAGGCTGGTTATGGAACTAGGTAAGGGGGTAATAGCCAGGATCATCAAGCGATGATCCTAAGCCGTGGGTGGGCGGACATTGTGAAGCCGGCCTCGCAATGTCATCTAGTCATGCTGGCATTGTGAAGCCGGCCTCGCAATGTCGTCATGCCATTCTAGCATTGTAAAGCCAGCTTTGCATAGGTACACATCAAATGGTTAGGTTTGGGGCTAGGATTACCTGGTAAGGCATAGACTACACATTAGCTTTAGGCAAAACGGCCTTAAATCTAAATGAGATCGATAGATCATAGGTAAAGGTTAGGTCAAAAAGACCATGATTAGATTTAGGTATACATTAGGTTTAGGCCAAAAGGCCTTAAATCCAAATTAGATCAATAGATCATAGGTTAAGGTTAGGTCAGAAAGAACATTGATAGGTTTAGGTCAAAAGAACAGTGGTCCTTAACAACAGGTAATTGCCCATGAAGAGAAAAAACTGCTTAATACCTTTACACCACTCGGATGGAAAGACAGTACAGTCACAAATCAGACTCCATCAATTATGTAGAAACATGTTAAATCTTACATATGAACTGTAATATTAACTGTGATTAATTCGTGGCTGATGAAGCCATATAGAGACAGACAGAAATAAGAAAAATATCTCAATGAATGCAGTGATAATATCACTTTCTGCATGTCATCTAGCCATGCCGGCATTGTGAAGCCGGCCTCGCAATGTCATCAAGCCATGCTTGCATTGTAAAGCCGGCCTCGCAATGTCATCTAGTCATTCTGGCATTGTAAGGCCGGCCTCGCAATGAGTGGGTTTTTCACACTTGGTAATTGTATTTCAACCAAGGCTTGTTATGGAACTAGGGTAAGGGGGTAATAGCCAGGATCATCAAGTGATGATCCTAAACCATGTGTGGGCTGACATTGTGAAGCCGGCCTCGCAATGTCATCTAGTCATGCCGGCATTGTGAAGCCGGCCTCGCAATGTCATCAAGCCATGCTTGCATTGTAAAGCCGGCCTCGTAATGTCATCTAGTCATTCTGGCATTGTAAAGCCGGCCTCGCAATGAGTGGGTTTTTGACACTTGGAAATTAGCTGCTGGATGCTGTTGCGCTTGCAGCATATGTGCTGCAATTGGGACGGAATTCAACAGCTAGGTTCTATGTGTGAAAATGTGCTTCATTGTAAAGCCGGCCTCGTAATGTCATCTAGTCATGCCGGCATTGTGAAGCCGGCCTCGCAATGTCATCAAGCCATGCTTGCATTGTAAAGCCGGCCTCGCAATGTCATCTAGTCATTCTGGCATTGTAAGGCCGGCCTCGCAATGAGTGGGTTTCTCACACTTGGTAATTGTATTTCAACCAAGGCTGGTTATGGAACTAGGTAAGGGGGGTAATAGCCAGGATCATCAAGCGATGATCCTCAACCATGTGTGGGCGGACATTGTGAAAGCCGGCCTCGCAATGTCATCTAGTCATGCCGGCATTGTGAAGCCGGCCTCGCAATGTCATCAAGCCATGCCGTCATTGTGAAGCCGGCCTCGCAATGTCATCAACCATGCTTGCATTGTAAAGCCGGCCTCGTAATGTCATCTAGTCATTCTGGCATTGTAAAGCCGGCCTCGCAATGAGTGGGTTTTTGACACTTGGAAATTAGCTGTTGGATGCTGTTGCGCTTGCAGCATATGTGCTGCAATTGGGACGGAATTCAACAGCTAGGTTCTATGTGTGAAAATGTGCTTCATTGTAAAGCCGGCTTGGCAATGATTGAAACGGGATACCAGGGGCACGGGCAATTTGGGCCCGCGGTTTTGTATGGCCACAGGGGGGGCTTAAGTGTGGGTGCCCAGGCTCGACCGGAGGTCAAGGTGCCTGGAGGTGGGCCCTTTTTCCTGAATGTATACCCGGGAGGTGAGCCCCTTTCTGGGGCGCAATGGGTGGCTCCCCGGTGTGGGCCTTGTAAAGTCCGGCCTCGCAATGAGTGGGTTTTTCCCACTTGGAAATTGTACGTCAAACAAGGCTGGTTATGGAACTAGGTAAGGGGTTAATAGCCAAGATCATCAAGCGATGATCCTAAACCGTGGGTGGGCGGACATTGTGAAGCCGGCTCCGCAATGTCATGTAGCCATTCTAGCATTGTCAAGCCAGCTTTGCATAGGTGCACACCAAATGGTTAGGTTTGGGGCTCGGATTACCTGGTAAGGCATAGACTATACATTAGGTTTAGGCAAAATGGCCTTAAATCTGAACGAGATCAATAGATCATAGGTTAAGGTTAGGTCAAAAAAGACCATGATTAGATTTAGGTATACATTAGGTTTAGGCCAAAAGGCCTTAAATCCAAATTAGATCAATAGATCATAGGTTAAGGTTAGGTCAGAAAGACCATGGTTAGGTTTAGGTCAAAAGAACAGTGGTCCTTAACAACAGGTAATTGCCCATGAAGAGAAAAACTGCTTAATACCTTTACACCACTCGGTTGGAAAGACAGTACCGTCACAAATCAGACTCCATCAATGATGTAGAAACATGTTAAATCTTACATATGAACTGTAATATTAACTGTGATTAATTCGTGGCTGATGAAGCCATATAGAAACAGATAGAAATAAGAAAAAATCTCAATGTATGCAGTGATAATATCACTTTCTGCATGTCATCTAGCCATGCCGGCATTGTAAAGCAGGCCTCGTGAAGTCATCTACTCATGCTGGCATTGTAAAGCCGGTCTCGCAATGAGTGGGTTTTTCACACTTGGAAATTGTACTTCAACCAAGGCTAAGTGGGTAATAGCCAGGATCATCAAGTGATGATCCTAAACCATGTGTGGGCTGACATTGTGAAGCCGGCCTCGCAATGTCATCTAGTCATGCCGGCATTGTGAAGCCGGCCTCGCAATGTCATCAAGCCATGCTTGCATTGTAAAGCCGGCCTCGCAATGTCATCTAGTCATTCTGGCATTGTAAGGCCGGCCTCGCAATGAGTGGGTTTTTCACACTTGGTAATTGTATTTCAACCAAGGCTGGTTATGGAACTAGGTAAGGGGGTAATAGCCAGGATCATCAAGCGATGATCCTAAGCCGTGGGTGGGCGGACATTGTGAAGCCGGCCTCGCAATGTCATCTAGTCATGCTGGCATTGTGAAGCCGGCCTCGCAATGTCGTCATGCCATTCTAGCATTGTAAAGCCAGCTTTGCATAGGTACACATCAAATGGTTAGGTTTGGGGCTAGGATTACCTGGTAAGGCATAGACTACACATTAGCTTTAGGCAAAACGGCCTTAAATCTAAATGAGATCGATAGATCATAGGTAAAGGTTAGGTCAAAAAGACCATGATTAGATTTAGGTATACATTAGGTTTAGGCCAAAAGGCCTTAAATCCAAATTAGATCAATAGATCATAGGTTAAGGTTAGGTCAGAAAGAACATTGATAGGTTTAGGTCAAAAGAACAGTGGTCCTTAACAACAGGTAATTGCCCATGAAGAGAAAAAACTGCTTAATACCTTTACACCACTCGGATGGAAAGACAGTACAGTCACAAATCAGACTCCATCAATTATGTAGAAACATGTTAAATCTTACATATGAACTGTAATATTAACTGTGATTAATTCGTGGCTGATGAAGCCATATAGAGACAGACAGAAATAAGAAAATATCTCAATGAATGCAGTGATAATATCACTTTCTGCATGTCATCTAGCCATGCCGGCATTGTGAAGCCGGCCTCGCAATGTCATCAAGCCATGCTTGCATTGTAAAGCCGGCCTCGCAATGTCATCTAGTCATTCTGGCATTGTAAGGCCGGCCTCGCAATGAGTGGGTTTTTCACACTTGGTAATTGTATTTCAACCAAGGCTTGTTATGGAACTAGGGTAAGGGGGTAATAGCCAGGATCATCAAGTGATGATCCTAAACCATGTGTGGGCTGACATTGTGAAGCCGGCCTCGCAATGTCATCTAGTCATGCCGGCATTGTGAAGCCGGCCTCGCAATGTCATCAACCATGCTTGCATTGTAAAGCCGGCCTCGTAATGTCATCTAGTCATTCTGGCATTGTAAAGCCGGCCTCGCAATGAGTGGGTTTTTGACACTTGGAAATTAGCTGCTGGATGCTGTTGCGCTTGCAGCATATGTGCTGCAATTGGGACGGAATTCAACAGCTAGGTTCTATGTGTGAAAATGTGCTTCATTGTAAAGCCGGCCTCGTAATGTCATCTAGTCATGCCGGCATTGTGAAGCCGGCCTCGCAATGTCATCAAGCCATGCTTGCATTGTAAAGCCGGCCTCGCAATGTCATCTAGTCATTCTGGCATTGTAAGGCCGGCCTCGCAATGAGTGGGTTTCTCACACTTGGTAATTGTATTTCAACCAAGGCTGGTTATGGAACTAGGTAAGGGGGTAATAGCCAGGATCATCAAGCGATGATCCTCAACCATGTGTGGGCGGACATTGTGAAGCCGGCCTCGCAATGTCATCTAGTCATGCCGGCATTGTGAAGCCGGCCTCGCAATGTCATCAAGCCATGCCGTCATTGTGAAGCCGGCCTCGCAATGTCATCAACCATGCTTGCATTGTAAAGCCGGCCTCGTAATGTCATCTAGTCATTCTGGCATTGTAAAGCCGGCCTCGCAATGAGTGGGTTTTTGACACTTGGAAATTAGCTGTTGGAAGCTGTTGCGCTTGCAGCATACGTGCTGCAATTGGGACGGAATTCAACAGCTAGGTTCTATGTGTGAAAATGTGCTTCATTGTAAAGCCGGCTTGGCAATGATTGAAACGGGATACCAGGGGCACGGGCAATTTGGGCCCGCGGTTTTGTATGGCCACAGGGGGGGGCTTAAGTGTGGGTGCCCAGGCTCGACCGGAGGTCAAGGTGCCCTGGAGGTGGGCCCTTTTTCCTGAATGTATACCCGGGAGGTGAGCCCCTTTCTGGGGGCGCAATGGGTGGCTCCCCGGTGTGGGCCTTGTAAAGTCGGCCTCGCAATGAGTGGGTTTTTCCCACTTGGAAATTGTACGTCAAACAAGCCTGGTTATGGAACTAGGTAAGGGGTTAATAGCCAAGATCATCAAGCGATGATCCTAAACCGTGGGTGGGCGGACATTGTGAAGCCGGCTCCGCAATGTCATGTAGCCATGCCTCGCAATGAGTGGGTTTTTTGACACTTGGAAATTAGCTGTTGGAAGCTGTTGCGCTTGCAGCATACGTGCTGCAATTGGGACGGAATTCAACAGCTAGGTTCTATGTGTGAAAATGTGCTTCATTGTAAAGCCGGCTTGGCAATGATTGAAACGGGATACCAGGGGCACGGGCAATTTGGGCCCGCGGTTTTGTATGGCCACAGGGGGGGCTTAAGTGTGGGTGCCCAGGCTCGACCGGAGGTCAAGGTGCCTGGAGGTGGGCCCTTTTTCCCTGAATGTATACCCGGGGAGGTGAGCCCCTTTCTGGGGGCGCAATGGGTGGCTCTCCCGGTGTGGGCCTTGTAAAGTCCGGCCTCGCAATGAGTGGGTTTTTCCCACTTGGAAATTGTACGTCAAACAAGCCTGGTTATGGAACTAGGTAAGGGGTTAATAGCCAAGATCATCGAGCGATGATCCTAAACCGTGGGTGGGCGGACATTGTGAAGCCGGCTCCGCAATGTCATGTAGCCATTCTAGCATTGTCAAGCCAGCTTTGCATAGGTGCACACCAAATGGTTAGGTTTAGGGGCTCGGATTACCTGGTAAGGCATAGACTATACATTAGGTTTAGGCAAAATGGCCTTAAATCTGAACGAGATCAATAGATCATAGGTTAAGGTTAGGTCAAAAAGACCATGATTAGATTTAGGTATACATTAGGTTTAGGCCAAAAGGCCTTAAATCCAAATTAGATCAATAGATCATAGGTTAAGGTTAGGTCAGAAAGACCATGGTTAGGTTTAGGTCAAAAGAACAGTGGTCCTTAACAACAGGTAATTGCCCATGAAGAGAAAAACTGCTTAATACCTTTACACCACTCGGTTGGAAAGACAGTACCGTCACAAATCAGACTCCATCAATGATGTAGAAACATGTTAAATCTTACATATGAACTGTAATATTAACTGTGATTAATTCGTGGCTGATGAAGCCATATAGAAACAGATAGAAATAAGAAAAAATCTCAATGTATGCAGTGATAATATCACTTTCTGCATGTCATCTAGCCATGCCGGCATTGTAAAGCAGGCCTCGTGAAGTCATCTACTCATGCTGGCATTGTAAAGCCGGTCTCGCAATGAGTGGGTTTTTCACACTTGGAAATTGTACTTCAACCAAGGCTAAGTGGGTAATAGCCAGGATCATCAAGTGATGATCCTAAACCATGTGTGGGCTGACATTGTGAAGCCGGCCTCGCAATGTCATCTAGTCATGCCGGCATTGTGAAGCCGGCCTCGCAATGTCATCAAGCCATGCTTGCATTGTAAAGCCGGCCTCGCAATGTCATCTAGTCATTCTGGCATTGTAAGGCCGGCCTCGCAATGAGTGGGTTTTTCACACTTGGTAATTGTATTTCAACCAAGGCTGGTTATGGAACTAGGTAAGGGGGTAATAGCCAGGATCATCAAGCGATGATCCTAAGCCGTGGGTGGGCGGACATTGTGAAGCCGGCCTCGCAATGTCATCTAGTCATGCTGGCATTGTGAAGCCGGCCTCGCAATGTCGTCATGCCATTCTAGCATTGTAAAGCCAGCTTTGCATAGGTACACATCAAATGGTTAGGTTTGGGGCTAGGGATTACCTGGTAAGGCATAGACTACACATTAGCTTTAGGCAAAACGGCCTTAAATCTAAATGAGATCGATAGATCATAGGTAAAGGTTAGGTCAAAAAGACCATGATTAGATTTAGGTATACATTAGGTTTAGGCCAAAAGGCCTTAAATCCAAATTAGATCAATAGATCATAGGTTAAGGTTAGGTCAGAAAGAACATTGATAGGTTTAGGTCAAAAGAACAGTGGTCCTTAACAACAGGTAATTGCCCATGAAGAGAAAAACTGCTTAATACCTTTACACCACTCGGATGGAAAGACAGTACAGTCACAAATCAGACTCCATCAATTATGTAGAAACATGTTAAATCTTACATATGAACTGTAATATTAACTGTGATTAATTCGTGGCTGATGAAGCCATATAGAAACAGACAGAAATAAGAAAACATCTCAATGTATGCAGTGATAATATCACTTTCTGCATGTCATCTAGCCATGCCGGCATTGTGAAGCCGGCCTCGCAATGTCATCAAGCCATGCTTGCATTGTAAAGCCGGCCTCGCAATGTCATCTAGTCATTCTGGCATTGTAAGGCCGGCCTCGCAATGAGTGGGTTTTTCACACTTGGTAATTGTATTTCAACCAAGGCTTGTTATGGAACTAGGGTAAGGGGGTAATAGCCAGGATCATCAAGTGATGATCCTAAACCATGTGTGGGCTGACATTGTGAAGCCGGCCTCGCAATGTCATCTAGTCATGCCGGCATTGTGAAGCCGGCCTCGCAATGTCATCAAGCCATGCTTGCATTGTAAAGCCGGCCTCGTAATGTCATCTAGTCATTCTGGCATTGTAAAGCCGGCCTCGCAATGAGTGGGTTTTTGACACTTGGAAATTAGCTGCTGGATGCTGTTGCGCTTGCAGCATATGTGCTGCAATTGGGACGGAATTCAACAGCTAGGTTCTATGTGTGAAAATGTGCTTCATTGTAAAGCCGGCCTCGTAATGTCATCTAGTCATGCCGGCATTGTGAAGCCGGCCTCGCAATGTCATCAAGCCATGCTTGCATTGTAAAGCCGGCCTCGCAATGTCATCTAGTCATTCTGGCATTGTAAGGCCGGCCTCGCAATGAGTGGGTTTCTCACACTTGGTAATTGTATTTCAACCAAGGCTGGTTATGGAACTAGGTAAGGGGGTAATAGCCAGGATCATCAAGCGATGATCCTCAACCATGTGTGGGCGGACATTGTAAAGCCGGCCTCGCAATGTCATCTAGTCATGCCGGCATTGTGAAGCCGGCCTCGCAATGTCATCAAGCCATGCCGTCATTGTGAAGCCGGCCTCGCAATGTCATCAACCATGCTTGCATTGTAAAGCCGGCCTCGTAATGTCATCTAGTCATTCTGGCATTGTAAAGCCGGCCTCGCAATGAGTGGGTTTTTTGACACTTGGAAATTAGCTGTTGGATGCTGTTGCGCTTGCAGCATATGTGCTGCAATTGGGACGGAATTCAACAGCTAGGTTCTATGTGTGAAAAATGTGCTTCATTGTAAAGCCGGCTTGGCAATGATTGAAACGGGATACCAGGGGCACGGGCAATTTGGGCCCGCGGTTTTGTATGGCCACAGGGGGGGCTTAAGTGTGGGTGCCCAGGCTCGACCGGAGGTCAAGGTGCCCGGAGGTGGGCCCTTTTTCCTGAATGTATACCCGGGAGGTGAGCCCCTTTCTGGGGCGCAATGGGTGGCTCCCCGGTGTGGGCCTTGTAAAGTCCGGCCTCGCAATGAGTGGGTTTTTCCCACTTGGAAATTGTACGTCAAACAAGGCTGGTTATGGAACTAGGTAAGGGGTTAATAGCCAAGATCATCAAGCGATGATCCTAAACCGTGGGTGGGCGGACATTGTGAAGCCGGCTCCGCAATGTCATGTAGCCATTCTAGCATTGTCAAGCCAGCTTTGCATAGGTGCACACCAAATGGTTAGGTTTAGGGCTCGGATTACCTGGTAAGGCATAGACTATACATTAGGTTTAGGCAAAATGGCCTTAAATCTGAATGAGATCAATAGATCATAGGTTAAGGTTAGGTCAAAAAGACCATGATTAGATTTAGGTATACATTAGGTTTAGGCCAAAAGGCCTTAAATCCAAATTAGATCAATAGATCATAGGTTAAGGTTAGGTCAGAAAGACCATGGTTAGGTTTAGGTCAAAAGAACAGTGGTCCTTAACAACAGGTAATTGCCCATGAAGAGAAAAACTGCTTAATACCTTTACACCACTCGGTTGGAAAGACAGTACCGTCACAAATCAGACTCCATCAATGATGTAGAAACATGTTAAATCTTACATATGAACTGTAATATTAACTGTGATTAATTCGTGGCTGATGAAGCCATATAGAAACAGATAGAAATAAGAAAAAATCTCAATGTATGCAGTGATAATATCACTTTCTGCATGTCATCTAGCCATGCCGGCATTGTAAAGCAGGCCTCGTGAAGTCATCTACTCATGCTGGCATTGTAAAGCCGGTCTCGCAATGAGTGGGTTTTTCACACTTGGAAATTGTACTTCAACCAAGGCTAAGTGGGTAATAGCCAGGATCATCAAGTGATGATCCTAAACCATGTGTGGGCTGACATTGTGAAGCCGGCCTCGCAATGTCATCTAGTCATGCCGGCATTGTGAAGCCGGCCTCGCAATGTCATCAAGCCATGCTTGCATTGTAAAGCCGGCCTCGCAATGTCATCTAGTCATTCTGGCATTGTAAGGCCGGCCTCGCAATGAGTGGGTTTTTCACACTTGGTAATTGTATTTCAACCAAGGCTGGTTATGGAACTAGGTAAGGGGGTAATAGCCAGGATCATCAAGCGATGATCCTAAGCCGTGGGTGGGCGGACATTGTGAAAGCCGGCCTCGCAATGTCATCTAGTCATGCTGGCATTGTGAAGCCGGCCTCGCAATGTCGTCATGCCATTCTAGCATTGTAAAGCCAGCTTTGCATAGGTACACATCAAATGGTTAGGTTTGGGGCTAGGATTACCTGGTAAGGCATAGACTACACATTAGCTTTAGGCAAAACGGCCTTAAATCTAAATGAGATCGATAGATCATAGGTAAAGGTTAGGTCAAAAAGACCATGATTAGATTTAGGTATACATTAGGTTTAGGCCAAAAGGCCTTAAATCCAAATTAGATCAATAGATCATAGGTTAAGGTTAGGTCAGAAAGAACATTGATAGGTTTAGGTCAAAAGAACAGTGGTCCTTAACAACAGGTAATTGCCCATGAAGAGAAAAACTGCTTAATACCTTTACACCACTCGGATGGAAAGACAGTACAGTCACAAATCAGACTCCATCAATTATGTAGAAACATGTTAAATCTTACATATGAACTGTAATATTAACTGTGATTAATTCGTGGCTGATGAAGCCATATAGAAACAGACAGAAATAAGAAAACATCTCAATGTATGCAGTGATAATATCACTTTCTGCATGTCATCTAGCCATGCCGGCATTGTGAAGCCGGCCTCGCAATGTCATCAAGCCATGCTTGCATTGTAAAGCCGGCCTCGCAATGTCATCTAGTCATTCTGGCATTGTAAGGCCGGCCTCGCAATGAGTGGGTTTTTGACACTTGGAAATTAGCTGTTGGATGCTGTTGCGCTTTGCAGCATATGTGCTGCAATTGGGACGGAATTCAACAGCTAGGTTCTATGTGTGAAAATGTGCTTCATTGTAAAGCCGGCTTGGCAATGATTGAAACGGATACCAGGGCACGGGCAATTTGGGCCCGCGGTTTTGTATGGCCACAGGGGGCTAAGTGTGGTGCCCAGGCTCGACCGGAGGTCAAGGTGCCCTGAGGTGGGCCCTTTTTCCTGAATGTATACCCGGGAGGTGAGCCCCTTTCTGGGGCGCAATGGGTGGCTCTCCGGTGTGGGCCTTGTAAAGTCCGGCCTCGCAATGAGTGGGTTTTTCCCACTTGGAAATTGTACGTCAAACAAGGCTGGTTATGGAACTAGGTAAGGGGTTAATAGCCAAGATCATCGAGCTGATGATCCTAAACCGTGGTGGGCGGACATTGTGAAGCCGGCCCCACGAATGTCATGTAGCCATTCTAGCATTGTCAAGCCAGCTTTGCATAGGTGCACACCAAATGGTTAGGGTTTAGGCTCGGATTACCTGGTAAGGCATAGACTATACATTAGGTTTAGGCAAAATGGCCTTTGGGAATCTGAATGAGATCATAGATCATAGGTTAAGGTTAGGTCAAAAAGACCATGATTAGATTTAGGCATACATT
>NW_027595659.1:0-25788 GCF_031162955.1 Sander vitreus | reverse complement strand
TGAACAGAGATTGCCATCTAGTGAGCTTAGAAAATAAAGACAGTGGTTTGCAAAGCTTCATTTCACCATCGCCAGAGGGCGCTACTCCTCCTTTGCTGGAGACAGAGCTGACAAGGAAACTGTACGGAGGATGCAACTGGAAGCAACATCTTTAATTAAAACTAAAATAAACAACCTCACAGTGTTCAACAATTCAAGTAGGAGTTCATGCACTTTGACCATGAATTCTTTGTTCTTGTTCTTCAAGATTGTGCCGATCTGGATAGTTTTGAAATCAAAGATATCTACATTTTGGATCATGCAAATTTACGGAAGATCTACAAGTCACTCAAGTCTGAGTAAAGGTAAAGTTCAAAAGAATTGAGAAATAATTACAGTAATGAAAAAAATAAACATGGAAATACATACATGTAAGAATACATATAGCAACAGGCTAAATGAATGAATAAATATGGAACAAAACAAATGAAAGAATGCTTAAAAATACAGCAGTGTTAATTACAGTACCGAAAAAAAAGAGAGCAAAAAAAGCAATTCAACTTGTTGGTTCAAGATGAATGTAGTTGAACTACCAGAGAGCTACTGCAAAATGTATAGGTGCACTACTAGTGTGATTACATGTAGTTGAGTACTCCTCAACCCCAAACTGCGCTCTTCAACAGTTTTGAGAACCTCTGGGGTTCATCGTCTTTAAATAGCTTGTTTTCACTTGGTACACTCGCTTACGGCCATACCACTCCTGAACACGCCCGATCTCGGTCCGATCTCGGAAGCTAGCAGGGTCGGGCCGGGTCAGTACTTGGATGGGAGACCGCCTGGGAATACCCGGTGCTGTAAGCTTTTCTTTTCCGTCAGCAGAGGGCGCTAGTAATGGTCAAATGAAGCAAAGCAAAACACTGTCTTCATTTTTCTGAGCTCACTAGATGCCACTTTCTGTTCAACAAAGGGTTGAAAACACACTGAATTGCCATTCCTTTAACCCTTTTCTTTGAACAGAGATTGCCATCTAGTGAGCTTAGAAAAATAAAGACAGTGGTTTGCAAAGCTTCATTTCACTATCGCCAGAGGGCGCTACTCCTCCTTTGCTGGAGACAGAGCTGACAAGGAAACTGTACGGAGGATGCAACTTTTTTTTTGGGAAGCAACATCTTTAATTAAAACTAAAATAAACAACCTCACAGTGTTCAACAATTCAAGTAGGAGTTCATGCACTTTGACCATGAATTCTTTGTTCTTGTTCTTCAAGATTGTGCCGATCTGGATAGTTTTGAAATCAAAGATATCTACATTTTGGATCATGCAAATTTACGGAAGATCGACAAGTCACTCAAGTCTGAGTAAAGGTAAAGTTCAAAAGAATTGAGAAATAATTACAGTAATGAAAAAAATAAACATGGAAATACATACATGTAAGAATACATATAGCAACAGGCTAAATGAATGAATAAATATGGAACAAAACAAATGAAAGAATGCTTAAAAAATACAGCAGTGTTAATTACAGTACCGAAAAAAAAGAGAGCAAAAAAGCAATTCAACTTGTTGGTTCGAAGATGAATGTAGTTGAACTACCAGAGAGCTACTGCAAAATGTATAGGTGCACTACTAGTGTGATTACATGTAGTTGAGTACTCCTCAACCCCAAACTGCGTCTTCAACAGTTTTGAGAACCTCTGGGGTTCATCGTCTTTAAATAGCTTGTTTTCACTTGGTACACTCGCTTACGGCCATACCACCCTGAACACGCCCGATCTCGTCCGATCTCGGAAGCTAAGCAGGGTCGGGCCGGGTCAGTACTTGGATGGGAGACCGCCTGGGAATACCCGGTGCTGTAAGCTTTTTCTTTTCCGTCAGCAGAGGGCGCTAGTAATGGTCAAATGAAGCAAAGCAAAACACTGTCTTCATTTTTCTGAGCTCACTAGATGCCACTTTCTGTTCAACAAAGGGTTGAAAACACACTGAATTGCCATTCCTTTAACCCTTTTCTTTGAACAGAGATTGCCATCTAGTGAGCTTAGAAAATAAAGACAGTGGTTTGCAAAGCTTCATTTCACCATCGCCAGAGGGCGCTACTCCTCCTTTGCTGGAGACAGAGCTGACAAGGAAACTGTACGGAGGATGCAACTTTTTTTTTGGAAGCAACATCTTTAATTAAAACTAAAATAAACAACCTCACAGTGTTCAACAATTCAAGTAGGAGTTCATGCACTTTGACCATGAATTCTTTGTTCTTGTTCTTCAAGATTGTGCCGATCTGGATAGTTTTGAAATCAAAGATATCTACATTTTGGATCATGCAAATTTACGGAAGATCGACAAGTCACTCAAGTCTGAGTAAAGGTAAAGTTCAAAAGAATTGAGAAATAATTACAGTAATGAAAAAAATAAACATGGAAATACATACATGTAAGAATACATATAGCAACAGGCTAAATGAATGAATAAATATGGAACAAAACAAATGAAAGAATGCTTAAAAAATACAGCAGTGTTAATTACAGTACCGAAAAAAAAGAGAGCAAAAAAAGCAATTCAACTTGTTGGTTCGAAGATGAATGTAGTTGAACTACCAGAGAGCTACTGCAAAATGTATAGGTGCACTACTAGTGTGATTACATGTAGTTGAGTACTCCTCAACCCCAAACTGCGTCTTCAACAGTTTTGAGAACCTCTGGGGTTCATCGTCTTTAAATAGCTTGTTTTCACTTGGTACACTCGCTTACGGCCATACCACTCCTGAACACGCCCGATCTCGTCCGATCTCGGAAGCTAAGCAGGGTCGGGCCGGGTCAGTACTTGGATGGGAGACCGCCTGGGAATACCCGGTGCTGTAAGCTTTTTTCTTTCCGTCAGCAGAGGGCGCTAGTAATGGTCAAATGAAGCAAAGCAAAACACTGTCTTCATTTTCTGAGCTCACTAGATGCCACTTTCTGTTCAACAAAGGGTTGAAAACACACTGAATTGCCATTCCTTTAACCCTTTTCTTTGAACAGAGATTGCCATCTAGTGAGCTTAGAAAATAAAGACAGTGGTTTGCAAAGCTTCATTTCACCATCGCCAGAGGGCGCTACTCCTCCTTTGCTGGAGACAGAGCTGACAAGGAAACTGTACGGAGGATGCAACTTTTTTTTTGGGAAGCAACATCTTTAATTAAAACTAAAATAAACAACCTCACAGTGTTCAACAATTCAAGTAGGAGTTCATGCACTTTGACCATGAATTCTTTGTTCTTGTTCTTCAAGATTGTGCCGATCTGGATAGTTTTGAAATCAAAGATATCTACATTTTGGATCATGCAAATTTACGGAAGACGACAAGTCACTCAAGTCTGAGTAAAGGTAAAGTTCAAAAGAATTGAGAAATAATTACAGTAATGAAAAAAATAAACATGGAAATACATACATGTAAGAATACATATAGCAACAGGCTAAATGAATGAATAAATATGGAACAAAACAAATGAAAGAATGCTTAAAAAATACAGCAGTGTTAATTACAGTACCGAAAAAAAAGAGAGCAAAAAAAGCAATTCAACTTGTTGGTTCGAAGATGAATGTAGTTGAACTACCAGAGAGCTACTGCAAAATGTATAGGTGCACTACTAGTGTGATTACATGTAGTTGAGTACTCCTCAACCCCAAACTGCGCTCTTCAACAGTTTTGAGAACCTCTGGGGTTCATCGTCTTTAAATAGCTTGTTTTCACTTGGTACACTCGCTACGGGCCATACCACTCCTGAACACGCCCGATCTCGTCCGATCTCGGAAGCTAAGCAGGGTCGGGCCGGGTCAGTACTTGGATGGGAGACCGCCTGGGAATACCCGGTGCTGTAAGCTTTTTCTTTTCCGTCAGCAGAGGGCGCTAGTAATGGTCAAATGAAGCAAAGCAAAACACTGTCTTCATTTTTCTGAGCTCACTAGATGCCACTTTCTGTTCAACAAAGGGTTGAAAACACACTGAATTGCCATTCCTTTAACCCTTTTCTTTGAACAGAGATTGCCATCTAGTGAGCTTAGAAAATAAAGACAGTGGTTTGCAAAGCTTCATTTCACCATCGCCAGAGGGCGCTACTCCTCCTTTGCTGGAGACAGAGCTGACAAGGAAACTGTACGGAGGATGCAACTGGAAGCAACATCTTTAATTAAAACTAAAATAAACAACCTCACAGTGTTCAACAATTCAAGTAGGAGTTCATGCACTTTGACCATGAATTCTTTGTTCTTGTTCTTCAAGATTGTGCCGATCTGGATAGTTTTGAAATCAAAGATATCTACATTTTGGATCATGCAAATTTACGGAAGACGACAAGTCACTCAAGTCTGAGTAAAGGTAAAGTTCAAAAGAATTGAGAAATAATTACAGTAATGAAAAAAATAAACATGGAAATACATACATGTAAGAATACATATAGCAACAGGCTAAATGAATGAATAAATATGGAACAAAAACAAATGAAAGAATGCTTAAAAAATACAGCAGTGTTAATTACAGTACCGAAAAAAAAGAGCAAAAAAAGCAATTCAACTTGTTGGTTCGAAGATGAATGTAGTTGAACTACCAGAGAGCTACTGCAAAATGTATAGGTGCACTACTAGTGTGATTACATGTAGTTGAGTACTCCTCAACCCCAAACTGCGTCTTCAACAGTTTTGAGAACCTCTGGGGTTCATCGCCTTTAAATAGCTTGTTTTCACTTGGTACACTCGCTACGGCCATACCACCCTGAACACGCCCGATCTCGTCCGATCTCGGAAGCTAAGCAGGGTCGGGCCGGGTCAGTACTTGGATGGGAGACCGCCTGGGAATACCCGGTGCTGTAAGCTTTTTCTTTTTCCGTCAGCAGAGGGCGCTAGTAATGGTCAAATGAAGCAAAGCAAAACACTGTCTTCATTTTCTGAGCTCACTAGATGCCACTTTCTGTTCAACAAAGGGTTGAAAACACACTGAATTGCCATTCCTTTAACCCTTTTCTTTGAACAGAGATTGCCATCTAGTGAGCTTAGAAAATAAAGACAGTGGTTTGCAAAGCTTCATTTCACCATCGCCAGAGGGCGCTACTCCTCCTTTGCTGGAGACAGAGCTGACAAGGAAACTGTACGGAGGATGCAACTGGAAGCAACATCTTTAATTAAAACTAAAATAAACAACCTCACAGTGTTCAACAATTCAAGTAGGAGTTCATGCACTTTGACCATGAATTCTTTGTTCTTGTTCTTCAAGATTGTGCCGATCTGGATAGTTTTGAAATCAAAGATATCTACATTTTGGATCATGCAAATTTACGGAAGATCTACAAGTCACTCAAGTCTGAGTAAAGGTAAAGTTCAAAAGAATTGAGAAATAATTACAGTAATGAAAAAAATAAACATGGAAATACATACATGTAAGAATACATATAGCAACAGGCTAAATGAATGAATAAATATGGAACAAAACAAATGAAAGAATGCTTAAAAAATACAGCAGTGTTAATTACAGTACCGAAAAAAAAGAGAGCAAAAAAAGCAATTCAACTTGTTGGTTCGAAGATGAATGTAGTTGAACTACCAGAGAGCTACTGCAAAATGTATAGGTGCACTACTAGTGTGATTACATGTAGTTGAGTACTCCTCAACCCCAAACTGCGTCTTTCAACAGTTTTGAGAACCTCTGGGGTTCATCGTCTTTAAATAGCTTGTTTTTCACTTGGTACACTCGCTACGGCCATACCACCCTGAACACGCCCGATCTCGTCCGATCTCGGAAGCTAAGCAGGGTCGGGCCGGGTCAGTACTTGGATGGGAGACCGCCTGGGAATACCCGGTGCTGTGCTTTTTTCTTTCCGTCAGCAGAGGGCGCTAGTAATGGTCAAATGAAGCAAAGCAAAACACTGTCTTCATTTTTCTGAGCTCACTAGATGCCACTTTCTGTTCAACAAAGGGTTGAAAACACACTGAATTGCCATTCCTTTAACCCTTTTCTTTGAACAGAGATTGCCATCTAGTGAGCTTAGAAAAATAAAGACAGTGGTTTGCAAAGCTTCATTTCACCATCGCCAGAGGGCGCTACTCCTCCTTTGCTGGAGACAGAGCTGACAAGGAAACTGTACGGAGGATGCAACTTTTTTTTTGGAAGCAACATCTTTAATTAAAACTAAAATAAACAACCTCACAGTGTTCAACAATTCAAGTAGGAGTTCATGCACTTTGACCATGAATTCTTTGTTCTTGTTCTTCAAGATTGTGCCGATCTGGATAGTTTTGAAATCAAAGATATCTACATTTTGGATCATGCAAATTTACGGAAGATCTACAAGTCACTCAAGTCTGAGTAAAGGTAAAGTTCAAAAGAATTGAGAAATAATTACAGTAATGAAAAAAATAAACATGGAAATACATACATGTAAGAATACATATAGCAACAGGCTAAATGAATGAATAAATATGGAACAAAACAAATGAAAGAATGCTTAAAAAATACAGCAGTGTTAATTACAGTACCGAAAAAAAAGAGAGCAAAAAAAGCAATTCAACTTGTTGGTTCGAAGATGAATGTAGTTGAACTACCAGAGAGCTACTGCAAAATGTATAGGTGCACTACTAGTGTGATTACATGTAGTTGAGTACTCCTCAACCCCAAACTGCGTCTTCAACAGTTTTGAGAACCTCTGGGGTTCATCGCCTTTAAATAGCTTGTTTTCACTTGGTACACTCGCTACGGCCATACCACTCCTGAACACGCCCGATCTCGTCCGATCTCGGAAGCTAAGCAGGGTCGGGCCGGGTCAGTACTTGGATGGGAGACCGCCTGGGAATACCCGGTGCTGTAAGCTTTTTCTTTCCGTCAGCAGAGGGCGCTAGTAATGGTCAAATGAAGCAAAGCAAAACACTGTCTTCATTTTCTGAGCTCACTAGATGCCACTTTCTGTTCAACAAAGGGTTGAAAACACACTGAATTGCCATTCCTTTAACCCTTTTCTTTGAACAGAGATTGCCATCTAGTGAGCTTAGAAAATAAAGACAGTGGTTTGCAAAGCTTCATTTCACCATCGCCAGAGGGCGCTACTCCTCCTTTGCTGGAGACAGAGCTGACAAGGAAACTGTACGGAGGATGCAACTTTTTTTTTGGAAGCAACATCTTTAATTAAAACTAAAATAAACAACCTCACAGTGTTCAACAATTCAAGTAGGAGTTCATGCACTTTGACCATGAATTCTTTGTTCTTGTTCTTCAAGATTGTGCCGATCTGGATAGTTTTGAAATCAAAGATATCTACATTTTGGATCATGCAAATTTACGGAAGATCTACAAGTCACTCAAGTCTGAGTAAAGGTAAAGTTCAAAAGAATTGAGAAATAATTACAGTAATGAAAAAATAAACATGGAAATACATACATGTAAGAATACATATAGCAACAGGCTAAATGAATGAATAAATATGGAACAAAACAAATGAAAGAATGCTTAAAAAATACAGCAGTGTTAATTACAGTACCGAAAAAAAAGAGAGCAAAAAAAGCAATTCAACTTGTTGGTTCGAAGATGAATGTAGTTGAACTACCAGAGAGCTACTGCAAAAATGTATAGGTGCACTACTAGTGTGATTACATGTAGTTGAGTACTCCTCAACCCCCAAACTGCGTCTTCAACAGTTTTGAGAACCTCTGGGGTTCATCGCCTTTAAATAGCTTGTTTTCACTTGGTACACTCGCTACGGCCATACCACTCCTGAACACGCCCGATCTCGTCCGATCTCGGAAGCTAAGCAGGGTCGGGCCGGGTCAGTACTTGGATGGGAGACCGCCTGGGAATACCCGGTGCTGTAAGCTTTTTCTTTTCCGTCAGCAGAGGGCGCTAGTAATGGTCAAATGAAGCAAAGCAAAACACTGTCTTCATTTTTCTGAGCTCACTAGATGCCACTTTCTGTTCAACAAAGGGTTGAAAACACACTGAATTGCCATTCCTTTAACCCTTTTCTTTGAACAGAGATTGCCATCTAGTGAGCTTAGAAAATAAAGACAGTGGTTTGCAAAGCTTCATTTCACCATCGCCAGAGGGCGCTACTCCTCCTTTGCTGGAGACAGAGCTGACAAGGAAACTGTACGGAGGATGCAACTTTTTTTTTGGAAGCAACATCTTTAATTAAAACTAAAATAAACAACCTCACAGTGTTCAACAATTCAAGTAGGAGTTCATGCACTTTGACCATGAATTCTTTGTTCTTGTTCTTCAAGATTGTGCCGATCTGATAGTTTTGAAATCAAAGATATCTACATTTTGGATCATGCAAATTTACGGAAGATCTACAAGTCACTCAAGTCTGAGTAAAGGTAAAGTTCAAAAGAATTGAGAAATAATTACAGTAATGAAAAAAATAAACATGGAAATACATACATGTAAGAATACATATAGCAACAGGCTAAATGAATGAATAAATATGGAACAAAACAAATGAAAGAATGCTTAAAAAATACAGCAGTGTTAATTACAGTACCGAAAAAAAAGAGAGCAAAAAAAGCAATTCAACTTGTTGGTTCGAAGATGAATGTAGTTGAACTACCAGAGAGCTACTGCAAAATGTATAGGTGCACTACTAGTGTGATTACATGTAGTTGAGTACTCCTCAACCCCAAACTGCGTCTTCAACAGTTTTGAGAACCTCTGGGGTTCATCGTCTTTAAATAGCTTGTTTTCACTTGGTACACTCGCTACGGCCATACCACCCTCTGAACACGCCCGATCTCGTCCGATCTCGGAAGCTAAGCAGGGTCGGGCCGGGTCAGTACTTGGATGGGAGACCGCCTGGGAATACCCGGTGCTGTAAGCTTTTTCTTTTCCGTCAGCAGAGGGCGCTAGTAATGGTCAAATGAAGCAAAGCAAAACACTGTCTTCATTTTTCTGAGCTCACTAGATGCCACTTTCTGTTCAACAAAGGGTTGAAAACACACTGAATTGCCATTCCTTTAACCCTTTTCTTTGAACAGAGATTGCCATCTAGTGAGCTTAGAAAAATAAAGACAGTGGTTTGCAAAGCTTCATTTCACCATCGCCAGAGGGCGCTACTCCTCCTTTGCTGGAGACAGAGCTGACAAGGAAACTGTACGGAGGATGCAACTTTTTTTTTGGAAGCAACATCTTTAATTAAAACTAAAATAAACAACCTCACAGTGTTCAACAATTCAAGTAGGAGTTCATGCACTTTGACCATGAATTCTTTGTTCTTGTTCTTCAAGATTGTGCCGATCTGGATAGTTTTGAAATCAAAGATATCTACATTTTGGATCATGCAAATTTACGGAAGATCGACAAGTCACTCAAGTCTGAGTAAAGGTAAAGTTCAAAAGAATTGAGAAATAATTACAGTAATGAAAAAAATAAACATGGAAATACATACATGTAAGAATACATATAGCAACAGGCTAAATGAATGAATAAATATGGAACAAAACAAATGAAAGAATGCTTAAAAAATACAGCAGTGTTAATTACAGTACCGAAAAAAAAGAGAGCAAAAAAAGCAATTCAACTTGTTGGTTCGAAGATGAATGTAGTTGAACTACCAGAGAGCTACTGCAAAATGTATAGGTGCACTACTAGTGTGATTACATGTAGTTGAGTACTCCTCAACCCCCAAACTGCGTCTTCAACAGTTTTGAGAACCTCTGGGGTTCATCGTCTTTAAATAGCTTGTTTTTCACTTGGTACACTCGCTACGGCCATACCACTCCTGAACACGCCCGATCTCGTCCGATCTCGGAAGCTAAGCAGGGTCGGGCCGGGTCAGTACTTGGATGGGAGACCGCCTGGGAATACCCGGTGCTGTAAGCTTTTTCTTTTCCGTCAGCAGAGGGCGCTAGTAATGGTCAAATGAAGCAAAGCAAAACACTGTCTTCATTTTCTGAGCTCACTAGATGCCACTTTCTGTTCAACAAAGGGTTGAAAAACACACTGAATTGCCATTCCTTTAACCCTTTTCTTTGAACAGAGATTGCCATCTAGTGAGCTTAGAAAAATAAAGACAGTGGTTTGCAAAGCTTCATTTCACCATCGCCAGAGGGCGCTACTCCTCCTTTGCTGGAGACAGAGCTGACAAGGAAACTGTACGGAGGATGCAACTGGAAGCAACATCTTTAATTAAAACTAAAATAAACAACCTCACAGTGTTCAACAATTCAAGTAGGAGTTCATGCACTTTGACCATGAATTCTTTGTTCTTGTTCTTCAAGATTGTGCCGATCTGGATAGTTTTGAAATCAAAGATATCTACATTTTGGATCATGCAAATTTACGGAAGACGACAAGTCACTCAAGTCTGAGTAAAGGTAAAGTTCAAAAGAATTGAGAAATAATTACAGTAATGAAAAAAATAAACATGGAAATACATACATGTAAGAATACATATAGCAACAGGCTAAATGAATGAATAAATATGGAACAAAACAAATGAAAGAATGCTTAAAAAATACAGCAGTGTTAATTACAGTACCGAAAAAAAGAGAGCAAAAAAAGCAATTCAACTTGTTGGTTCGAAGATGAATGTAGTTGAACTACCAGAGAGCTACTGCAAAATGTATAGGTGCACTACTAGTGTGATTACATGTAGTTGAGTACTCCTCAACCCCCAAACTGCGTCTTCAACAGTTTTGAGAACCTCTGGGGTTCATCGTCTTTAAATAGCTTGTTTTCACTTGGTACACTCGCTACGGCCATACCACTCCTGAACACGCCCGATCTCGTCCGATCTCGGAAGCTAAGCAGGGTCGGGCCGGGTCAGTACTTGGATGGGAGACCGCCTGGGAATACCCGGTGCTGTGCTTTTTCTTTTCCGTCAGCAGAGGGCGCTAGTAATGGTCAAATGAAGCAAAGCAAAACACTGTCTTCATTTTCTGAGCTCACTAGATGCCACTTTCTGTTCAACAAAGGGTTGAAAACACACTGAATTGCCATTCCTTTAACCCTTTTCTTTGAACAGAGATTGCCATCTAGTGAGCTTAGAAAATAAAGACAGTGGTTTGCAAAGCTTCATTTCACTATCGCCAGAGGGCGCTACTCCTCCTTTGCTGGAGACAGAGCTGACAAGGAAACTGTACGGAGGATGCAACTGGAAGCAACATCTTTAATTAAAACTAAAATAAACAACCTCACAGTGTTCAACAATTCAAGTAGGAGTTCATGCACTTTGACCATGAATTCTTTGTTCTTGTTCTTCAAGATTGTGCCGATCTGGATAGTTTTGAAATCAAAGATATCTACATTTTGGATCATGCAAATTTACGGAAGACGACAAGTCACTCAAGTCTGAGTAAAGGTAAAGTTCAAAAGAATTGAGAAATAATTACAGTAATGAAAAAAATAAACATGGAAATACATACATGTAAGAATACATATAGCAACAGGCTAAATGAATGAATAAATATGGAACAAAACAAATGAAAGAATGCTTAAAAAATACAGCAGTGTTAATTACAGTACCGAAAAAAAGAGAGCAAAAAAAGCAATTCAACTTGTTGGTTCGAAGATGAATGTAGTTGAACTACCAGAGAGCTACTGCAAAATGTATAGGTGCACTACTAGTGTGATTACATGTAGTTGAGTACTCTCAACCCCAAACTGCGTCTTCAACAGTTTTGAGAACCTCTGGGGGTTCATCGTCTTTAAATAGCTTGTTTTTCACTTGGTACACTCGCTACGGCCATACCACTCCTGAACACGCCCGATCTCGTCCGATCTCGGAAGCTAAGCAGGGTCGGGCCGGGTCAGTACTTGGATGGGAGACCGCCTGGGAATACCCGGTGCTGTGCTTTTCTTTTCCGTCAGCAGAGGGCGCTAGTAATGGTCAAATGAAGCAAAGCAAAACACTGTCTTCATTTTCTGAGCTCACTAGATGCCACTTTCTGTTCAACAAAGGGTTGAAAAACACACTGAATTGCCATTCCTTTAACCCTTTTCTTTGAACAGAGATTGCCATCTAGTGAGCTTAGAAAATAAAGACAGTGGTTTGCAAAGCTTCATTTCACCATCGCCAGAGGGCGCTACTCCTCCTTTGCTGGAGACAGAGCTGACAAGGAAACTGTACGGAGGATGCAACTGGAAGCAACATCTTTAATTAAAACTAAAATAAACAACCTCACAGTGTTCAACAATTCAAGTAGGAGTTCATGCACTTTGACCATGAATTCTTTGTTCTTGTTCTTCAAGATTGTGCCGATCTGGATAGTTTTGAAATCAAAGATATCTACATTTTGGATCATGCAAATTTACGTGAAGACGACAAGTCACTCAAGTCTGAGTAAAGGTAAAGTTCAAAAGAATTGAGAAATAATTACAGTAATGAAAAAAATAAACATGGAAATACATACATGTAAGAATACATATAGCAACAGGCTAAATGAATGAATAAATATGGAACAAAACAAATGAAAGAATGCTTAAAAATACAGCAGTGTTAATTACAGTACCGAAAAAAAAGAGAGCAAAAAAGCAATTCAACTTGTTGGTTCGAAGATGAATGTAGTTGAACTACCAGAGAGCTACTGCAAAATGTATAGGTGCACTACTAGTGTGATTACATGTAGTTGAGTACTCTCAACCCCAAACTGCGTCTTCAACAGTTTTGAGAACCTCTGGGGTTCATCGTCTTTAAATAGCTTGTTTTCACTTGGTACACTCGCTACGGCCATACCACCCTGAACACGCCCCGATCTCGTCCGATCTCGGAAGCTAAGCAGGGTCGGGCCGGGTCAGTACTTGGATGGGAGACCGCCTGGGAATACCCGGTGCTGTAAGTTTTCTTTTCCGTCAGCAGAGGGCGCTAGTAATGGTCAAATGAAGCAAAGCAAAACACTGTCTTCATTTTCTGAGCTCACTAGATGCCACTCTTCTGTTCAACAAAGGGTTGAAAAACACACTGAATTGCCATTCCTTTAACCCTTTTCTTTGAACAGAGATTGCCATCTAGTGAGCTTAGAAAAATAAAGACAGTGGTTTGCAAAGCTTTCATTTCACCATCGCCAGAGGGCGCTACTCCTCCTTTGCTGGAGACAGAGCTGACAAGGAAAACTGTACGGAGGATGCAACTGCTTGGAAGCAACATCTTTAATTAAAACTAAAATAAACAACCTCACAGTGTTCAACAATTCAAGTAGGAGTTCATGCACTTTGACCATGAATTCTTTGTTCTTGTTCTTCAAGATTGTGCCGATCTGGATAGTTTTGAAATCAAAGATATCTACATTTTGGATCATGCAAATTTACGGAAGACGACAAGTCACTCAAGTCTGAGTAAAGGTAAAGTTCAAAAAGAATTGAGAAATAATTACAGTAATGAAAAAAATAAACATGGAAATACATACATGTAAGAATACATATAGCAACAGGCTAAAATGAATGAATAAATATGGAACAAAACAAATGAAAGAATGCTTAAAAATACAGCAGTGTTAATTACACTACCGAAAAAAAGAGAGCAAAAAAAGCAATTCAACTTGTTGGTTCGAAGATGAATGTAGTTGAACTACCAGAGAGCTACTGCAAAATGTATAGGTGCACTACTAGTGTGATTACATGTAGTTGAGTACTCCTCAACCCCAAACTGCGTCTTCAACAGTTTTGAGAACCTCTGGGGTTCATCGTCTTTAAATAGCTTGTTTTTCACTTGGTACACTCGCTTACGGCCATACCACTCCTGAACACGCCCGATCTCGTCCGATCTCGGAAGCTAAGCAGGGTCGGGCCGGGTCAGTACTTGGATGGGAGACCGCCTGGGAATACCCGGTGCTGTAAGCTTTTTCTTTCCGTCAGCAGAGGGCGCTAGTAATGGTCAAATGAAGCAGCAAAACACTGTCTTCATTTTTCTGAGCTCACTAGATGCCACTTTCTGTTCAACAAAGGGTTGAAAAACACACTGAATTGCCATTCCTTTAACCCTTTTCTTTGAACAGAGATTGCCATCTAGTGAGCTTAGAAAAATAAAGACAGTGGTTTGCAAAGCTTCATTTCACCATCGCCAGAGGGCGCTACTCCTCCTTTGCTGGAGACAGAGCTGACAAGGAAACTGTACGGAGGATGCAACTGGAAGCAACATCTTTAATTAAAACTAAAAATAAACAACCTCACAGTGTTCAACAATTCAAGTAGGAGTTCATGCACTTTGACCATGAATTCTTTGTTCTTGTTCTTCAAGATTGTGCCGATCTGGATAGTTTTGAAATCAAAGATATCTACATTTTGGATCATGCAAATTTACGTGAAGATCGACAAGTCACTCAAGTCTGAGTAAAGGTAAAGTTCAAAAAGAATTGAGAAATAATTACAGTAATGAAAAAAATAAACATGGAAATACATACATGTAAGAATACATATAGCAACAGGCTAAATGAATGAATAAATATGGAACAAAACAAATGAAAGAATGCTTAAAAAATACAGCAGTGTTAATTACAGTACCGAAAAAAAGAGAGCAAAAAAAGCAATTCAACTTGTTGGTTCGAAGATGAATGTAGTTGAACTACCAGAGAGCTACTGCAAAATGTATAGGTGCACTACTAGTGTGATTACATGTAGTTGAGTACTCTCAACCCCAAACTGCGTCTTCAACAGTTTTGAGAACCTCTGGGGTTCATCGTCTTTAAATAGCTTGTTTTCACTTGGTACACTCGCTACGGCCATACCACTCCTGAACACGCCCGATCTCGTCCGATCTCGGAAGCTAAGCAGGGTCGGGCCGGGTCAGTACTTGGATGGGAGACCGCCTGGGAATACCCGGTGCTGTAAGCTTTTTCTTTCCGTCAGCAGAGGGCGCTAGTAATGGTCAAATGAAGCAAAGCAAAACACTGTCTTCATTTTTCTGAGCTCACTAGATGCCACTTTCTGTTCAACAAAGGGTTGAAAAACACACTGAATTGCCATTCCTTTAACCCTTTTCTTTGAACAGAGATTGCCATCTAGTGAGCTTAGAAAATAAAGACAGTGGTTTGCAAAGCTTCATTTCACTCATCGCCAGAGGGCGCTACTCCTCCTTTGCTGGAGACAGAGCTGACAAGGAAACTGTACGGAGGATGCAACTTTTTTTTTGGAAGCAACATCTTTAATTAAAACTAAAATAAACAACCTCACAGTGTTCAACAATTCAAGTAGGAGTTCATGCACTTTGACCATGAATTCTTTGTTCTTGTTCTTCAAGATTGTGCCGATCTGGATAGTTTTGAAATCAAAGATATCTACATTTTGGATCATGCAAATTTACGGAAGATCTACAAGTCACTCAAGTCTGAGTAAAGGTAAAGTTCAAAAGAATTGAGAAATAATTACAGTAATGAAAAAAATAAACATGGAAATACATACATGTAAGAATACATATAGCAACAGGCTAAATGAATGAATAAATATGGAACAAAACAAATGAAAGAATGCTTAAAAATACAGCAGTGTTAATTACAGTACCGAAAAAAAAGAGAGCAAAAAAAGCAATTCAACTTGTTGGTTCGAAGATGAATGTAGTTGAACTACCAGAGAGCTACTGCAAAATGTATAGGTGCACTACTAGTGTGATTACATGTAGTTGAGTACTCCTCAACCCCAAACTGCGTCTTCAACAGTTTTGAGAACCTCTGGGGTTCATCGTCTTTAAATAGCTTGTTTTCACTTGGTACACTCGCTACGGCCATACCACTCCTGAACACGCCCGATCTCGTCCCGATCTCGGAAGCTAAGCAGGGTCGGGCCGGGTCAGTACTTGGATGGGAGACCGCCTGGGAATACCCGGTGCTGTAAGCTTTTTCTTTTCCGTCAGCAGAGGGCGCTAGTAATGGTCAAATGAAGCAAAGCAAAACACTGTCTTCATTTTTCTGAGCTCACTAGATGCCACTTTCTGTTCAACAAAGGGTTGAAAACACACTGAATTGCCATTCCTTTAACCCTTTTCTTTGAACAGAGATTGCCATCTAGTGAGCTTAGAAAATAAAGACAGTGGTTTGCAAAGCTTCATTTCACCATCGCCAGAGGGCGCTACTCCTCCTTTGCTGGAGACAGAGCTGACAAGGAAACTGTACGGAGGATGCAACTTTTTTTTTGGAAGCAACATCTTTAATTAAAACTAAAATAAACAACCTCACAGTGTTCAACAATTCAAGTAGGAGTTCATGCACTTTGACCATGAATTCTTTGTTCTTGTTCTTCAAGATTGTGCCGATCTGGATAGTTTTGAAATCAAAGATATCTACATTTTGGATCATGCAAATTTACGGAAGATCTACAAGTCACTCAAGTCTGAGTAAAGGTAAAGTTCAAAAGAATTGAGAAATAATTACAGTAATGAAAAAAATAAACATGGAAATACATACATGTAAGAATACATATAGCAACAGGCTAAATGAATGAATAAATATGGAACAAAAACAAATGAAAGAATGCTTAAAAAATACAGCAGTGTTAATTACAGTACCGAAAAAAAAGAGAGCAAAAAAAGCAATTCAACTTGTTGGTTCGAAGATGAATGTAGTTGAACTACCAGAGAGCTACTGCAAAATGTATAGGTGCACTACTAGTGTGATTACATGTAGTTGAGTACTCCTCAACCCCAAACTGCGTCTTCAACAGTTTTGAGAACCTCTGGGGTTCATCGTCTTTAAATAGCTTGTTTTCACTTGGTACACTCGCTTACGGCCATACCACTCCTGAACACGCCCGATCTCGTCCGATCTCGGAAGCTAAGCAGGGTCGGGCCGGGTCAGTACTTGGATGGGAGACCGCCTGGGAATACCCGGTGCTGTAAGCTTTTTCTTTTCCGTCAGCAGAGGGCGCTAGTAATGGTCAAATGAAGCAAAGCAAAACACTGTCTTCATTTTTCTGAGCTCACTAGATGCCACTTTCTGTTCAACAAAGGGTTGAAAACACACTGAATTGCCATTCCTTTAACCCTTTTCTTTGAACAGAGATTGCCATCTAGTGAGCTTAGAAAATAAAGACAGTGGTTTGCAAAGCTTCATTTCACCATCGCCAGAGGGCGCTACTCCTCCTTTGCTGGAGACAGAGCTGACAAGGAAACTGTACGGAGGATGCAACTGGAAGCAACATCTTTAATTAAAACTAAAATAAACAACCTCACAGTGTTCAACAATTCAAGTAGGAGTTCATGCACTTTGACCATGAATTCTTTGTTCTTGTTCTTCAAGATTGTGCCGATCTGGATAGTTTTGAAATCAAAGATATCTACATTTTGGATCATGCAAATTTACGGAAGATCTACAAGTCACTCAAGTCTGAGTAAAGGTAAAGTTCAAAAGAATTGAGAAATAATTACAGTAATGAAAAAAATAAACATGGAAATACATACATGTAAGAATACATATAGCAACAGGCTAAATGAATGAATAAATATGGAACAAAACAAATGAAAGAATGCTTAAAAAATACAGCAGTGTTAATTACAGTACCGAAAAAAAAGAGCAAAAAAAGCAATTCAACTTGTTGGTTCGAAGATGAATGTAGTTGAACTACCAGAGAGCTACTGCAAAATGTATAGGTGCACTACTAGTGTGATTACATGTAGTTGAGTACTCCTCAACCCCAAACTGCGTCTTCAACAGTTTTGAGAACCTCTGGGGTTCATCGCCTTTAAATAGCTTGTTTTCACTTGGTACACTCGCTTACGGCCATACCACCCTGAACACGCCCGATCTCGTCCGATCTCGGAAGCTAAGCAGGGTCGGGCCGGGTCAGTACTTGGATGGGAGACCGCCTGGGAATACCCGGTGCTGTAAGTTTTTTCTTTTTCCGTCAGCAGAGGGCGCTAGTAATGGTCAAATGAAGCAAAGCAAAACACTGTCTTCATTTTTCTGAGCTCACTAGATGCCACTTTCTGTTCAACAAAGGGTTGAAAACACACTGAATTGCCATTCCTTTAACCCTTTTCTTTGAACAGAGATTGCCATCTAGTGAGCTTAGAAAATAAAGACAGTGGTTTGCAAAGCTTCATTTCACTATCGCCAGAGGGCGCTACTCCTCCTTTGCTGGAGACAGAGCTGACAAGGAAACTGTACGGAGGATGCAACTTTTTTTTTGGAAGCAACATCTTTAATTAAAACTAAAATAAACAACCTCACAGTGTTCAACAATTCAAGTAGGAGTTCATGCACTTTGACCATGAATTCTTTGTTCTTGTTCTTCAAGATTGTGCCGATCTGGATAGTTTTGAAATCAAAGATATCTACATTTTGGATCATGCAAATTTACGGAAGACGACAAGTCACTCAAGTCTGAGTAAAGGTAAAGTTCAAAAGAATTGAGAAATAATTACAGTAATGAAAAAAATAAACATGGAAATACATACATGTAAGAATACATATAGCAACAGGCTAAATGAATGAATAAATATGGAACAAAACAAATGAAAGAATGCTTAAAAAATACAGCAGTGTTAATTACAGTACCGAAAAAAAAGAGAGCAAAAAAAGCAATTCAACTTGTTGGTTCGAAGATGAATGTAGTTGAACTACCAGAGAGCTACTGCAAAATGTATAGGTGCACTACTAGTGTGATTACATGTAGTTGAGTACTCCTCAACCCCAAACTGCGTCTTCAACAGTTTTGAGAACCTCTGGGGTTCATCGCCTTTAAATAGCTTGTTTTCACTTGGTACACTCGCTTACGGCCATACCACCCCTGAACACGCCCGATCTCGTCCGATCTCGGAAGCTAAGCAGGGTCGGGCCGGGTCAGTACTTGGATGGGAGACCGCCTGGGAATACCCGGTGCTGTAAGCTTTTTTCTTTCCGTCAGCAGAGGGCGCTAGTAATGGTCAAATGAAGCAAAGCAAAACACTGTCTTCATTTTCTGAGCTCACTAGATGCCACTTTCTGTTCAACAAAGGGTTGAAAACACACTGAATTGCCATTCCTTTAACCCTTTTCTTTGAACAGAGATTGCCATCTAGTGAGCTTAGAAAATAAAGACAGTGGTTTGCAAAGCTTCATTTCACCATCGCCAGAGGGCGCTACTCCTCCTTTGCTGGAGACAGAGCTGACAAGGAAACTGTACGGAGGATGCAACTTTTTTTTTGGAAGCAACATCTTTAATTAAAACTAAAATAAACAACCTCACAGTGTTCAACAATTCAAGTAGGAGTTCATGCACTTTGACCATGAATTCTTTGTTCTTGTTCTTCAAGATTGTGCCGATCTGGATAGTTTTGAAATCAAAGATATCTACATTTTTGGATCATGCAAATTTACGGAAGATCTACAAGTCACTCAAGTCTGAGTAAAGGTAAAGTTCAAAAGAATTGAGAAATAATTACAGTAATGAAAAAAATAAACATGGAAATACATACATGTAAGAATACATATAGCAACAGGCTAAATGAATGAATAAATATGGAACAAAAACAAATGAAAGAATGCTTAAAAATACAGCAGTGTTAATTACAGTACCGAAAAAAAAGAGAGCAAAAAAAGCAATTCAACTTGTTGGTTCGAAGATGAATGTAGTTGAACTACCAGAGAGCTACTGCAAAATGTATAGGTGCACTACTAGTGTGATTACATGTAGTTGAGTACTCCTCAACCCCAAACTGCGTCTTCAACAGTTTTGAGAACCTCTGGGGTTCATCGTCTTTAAATAGCTTGTTTTCACTTGGTACACTCGCTACGGCCATACCACTCCTGAACACGCCCGATCTCGTCCGATCTCGGAAGCTAAGCAGGGTCGGGCCGGGTCAGTACTTGGATGGGAGACCGCCTGGGAATACCCGGTGCTGTAAGCTTTTTCTTTTCCGTCAGCAGAGGGCGCTAGTAATGGTCAAATGAAGCAAAGCAAAACACTGTCTTCATTTTCTGAGCTCACTAGATGCCACTTTCTGTTCAACAAAGGGTTGAAAACACACTGAATTGCCATTCCTTTAACCCTTTTCTTTGAACAGAGATTGCCATCTAGTGAGCTTAGAAAATAAAGACAGTGGTTTGCAAAGCTTCATTTCACCATCGCCAGAGGGCGCTACTCCTCCTTTGCTGGAGACAGAGCTGACAAGGAAACTGTACGGAGGATGCAACTTTTTTTTTGGAAGCAACATCTTTAATTAAAACTAAAATAAACAACCTCACAGTGTTCAACAATTCAAGTAGGAGTTCATGCACTTTGACCATGAATTCTTTGTTCTTGTTCTTCAAGATTGTGCCGATCTGGATAGTTTTGAAATCAAAGATATCTACATTTTGGATCATGCAAATTTACGGAAGACGACAAGTCACTCAAGTCTGAGTAAAGGTAAAGTTCAAAAGAATTGAGAAATAATTACAGTAATGAAAAAAATAAACATGGAAATACATACATGTAAGAATACATATAGCAACAGGCTAAATGAATGAATAAATATGGAACAAAAACAAATGAAAGAATGCTTAAAAAATACAGCAGTGTTAATTACAGTACCGAAAAAAAGAGAGCAAAAAAAGCAATTCAACTTGTTGGTTCGAAGATGAATGTAGTTGAACTACCAGAGAGCTACTGCAAAATGTATAGGTGCACTACTAGTGTGATTACATGTAGTTGAGTACTCCTCAACCCCAAACTGCGTCTTCAACAGTTTTGAGAACCTCTGGGGTTCATCGCCTTTAAATAGCTTGTTTTCACTTGGTACACTCGCTACGGCCATACCACTCCTGAACACGCCCGATCTCGTCCGATCTCGGAAGCTAAGCAGGGTCGGGCCGGGTCAGTACTTGGATGGGAGACCGCCTGGGAATACCCGGTGCTGTAAGCTTTTTCTTTTCCGTCAGCAGAGGGCGCTAGTAATGGTCAAATGAAGCAAAGCAAAACACTGTCTTCATTTTCTGAGCTCACTAGATGCCACTTTCTGTTCAACAAAGGGTTGAAAACACACTGAATTGCCATTCCTTTAACCCTTTTCTTTGAACAGAGATTGCCATCTAGTGAGCTTAGAAAAATAAAGACAGTGGTTTGCAAAGCTTCATTTCACCATCGCCAGAGGGCGCTACTCCTCCTTTGCTGGAGACAGAGCTGACAAGGAAACTGTACGGAGGATGCAACTTTTTTTTTGGAAGCAACATCTTTAATTAAAACTAAAATAAACAACCTCACAGTGTTCAACAATTCAAGTAGGAGTTCATGCACTTTGACCATGAATTCTTTGTTCTTGTTCTTCAAGATTGTGCCGATCTGGATAGTTTTGAAATCAAAGATATCTACATTTTGGATCATGCAAATTTACGGAAGACTACAAGTCACTCAAGTCTGAGTAAAGGTAAAGTTCAAAAGAATTGAGAAATAATTACAGTAATGAAAAAAATAAACATGGAAATACATACATGTAAGAATACATATAGCAACAGGCTAAATGAATGAATAAATATGGAACAAAACAAATGAAAGAATGCTTAAAAAATACAGCAGTGTTAATTACAGTACCGAAAAAAAGAGAGCAAAAAAAGCAATTCAACTTGTTGGTTCGAAGATGAATGTAGTTGAACTACCAGAGAGCTACTGCAAAATGTATAGGTGCACTACTAGTGTGATTACATGTAGTTGAGTACTCCTCAACCCCCAAACTGCGTCTTCAACAGTTTTGAGAACCTCTGGGGTTCATCGCCTTTAAATAGCTTGTTTTCACTTGGTACACTCGCTACGGCCATACCACCCTGAACACGCCCGATCTCGTCCGATCTCGGAAGCTAAGCAGGGTCGGGCCGGGTCAGTACTTGGATGGGAGACCGCCTGGGAATACCCGGTGCTGTAAGCTTTTTTCTTTTCCGTCAGCAGAGGGCGCTAGTAATGGTCAAATGAAGCAAAGCAAAACACTGTCTTCATTTTCTGAGCTCACTAGATGCCACTTTCTGTTCAACAAAGGGTTGAAAACACACTGAATTGCCATTCCTTTAACCCTTTTCTTTGAACAGAGATTGCCATCTAGTGAGCTTAGAAAATAAAGACAGTGGTTTGCAAAGCTTCATTTCACCATCGCCAGAGGGCGCTACTCCTCCTTTGCTGGAGACAGAGCTGACAAGGAAACTGTACGGAGGATGCAACTTTTTTTTTGGGAAGCAACATCTTTAATTAAAACTAAAATAAACAACCTCACAGTGTTCAACAATTCAAGTAGGAGTTCATGCACTTTGACCATGAATTGATTTGTTCTTGTTCTTCAAGATTATGCCAATCTGGATAGTTTTGAAATCAAAGATATCTACATTTTGGATCATGCAAATTTACGGAAGACGACAAGTCACTCAAGTCTGAGTAAAGGTAAAGTTCAAAAGAATTGAGAAATAATTACAGTAATGAAAAAAATAAACATGGAAATACATACATGTAAGAATACATATAGCAACAGGCTAAATGAATGAATAAATATGGAACAAAACAAATGAAAGAATGCTTAAAAATACAGCAGTGTTAATTACAGTACCGAAAAAAAGAGCAAAAAAGCAATTCAACTTGTTGGTTCGAAGATGAATGTAGTTGAACTACCAGAGAGCTACTGCAAAATGTATAGGTGCACTACTAGTGTGATTACATGTAGTTGAGTACTCCTCAACCCCAAACTGCGTCTTCAACAGTTTTGAGAACCTCTGGGGTTCATCGTCTTTAAATAGCTTGTTTTCACTTGGTACACTCGCTACGGCCATACCACTCCCTGAACACGCCCGATCTCGTCCGATCTCGGAAGCTAAGCAGGGTCGGGCCGGGTCAGTACTCTGGATGGGAGACCGCCTGGGAATACCCGGTGCTGTAAGCTTTTTCTTTCCGTCAGCAGAGGGCGCTAGTAATGGTCAAATGAAGCAAAGCAAAACACTGTCTTCATTTTTCTGAGCTCACTAGATGCCACTTTCTGTTCAACAAAGGGTTGAAAACACACTGAATTGCCATTCCTTTAACCCTTTTCTTTGAACAGAGATTGCCATCTAGTGAGCTTAGAAAATAAAGACAGTGGTTTGCAAAGCTTCATTTCACATCGCCAGAGGGCGCTACTCCTCCTTTGCTGGAGACAGAGCTGACAAGGAAACTGTACGGAGGATGCAACTTTTTTTTTGGAAGCAACATCTTTAATTAAAACTAAAATAAACAACCTCACAGTGTTCAACAATTCAAGTAGGAGTTCATGCACTTTGACCATGAATTCTTTGTTCTTGTTCTTCAAGATTGTGCCGATCTGGATAGTTTTGAAATCAAAGATATCTACATTTTGGATCATGCAAATTTACGGAAGATCGACAAGTCACTCAAGTCTGAGTAAAGGTAAAGTTCAAAAGAATTGAGAAATAATTACAGTAATGAAAAAATAAAACATGGAAATACATACATGTAAGAATACATATAGCAACAGGCTAAATGAATGAATAAATATGGAACAAAACAAATGAAAGAATGCTTAAAAAATACAGCAGTGTTAATTACAGTACCGAAAAAAAGAGAGCAAAAAAAGCAATTCAACTTGTTGGTTCGAAGATGAATGTAGTTGAACTACCAGAGAGCTACTGCAAAATGTATAGGTGCACTACTAGTGTGATTACATGTAGTTGAGTACTCCTCAACCCCAAACTGCGCTCTTCAACAGTTTTGAGAACCTCTGGGGTTCATCAGTCTTTAAATAGCTTGTTTTCACTTGGTACACTCGCTACGGCCATACCACCCTGAACACGCCCGATCTCGTCCGATCTCGGAAGCTAGGCAGGGTCGGGCCGGGTCAGTACTTGGATGGGAGACCGCCTGGGAATACCCGGTGCTGTAAGTCTTTTCTTTCCGTCAGCAGAGGGCGCTAGTAATGGTCAAATGAAGCAAAGCAAAACACTGTCTTCATTTTCTGAGCTCACTAGATGCCACTTTCTGTTCAACAAAGGGTTGAAAAACACACTGAATTGCCATTCCTTTAACCCTTTTCTTTGAACAGAGATTGCCATCTAGTGAGCTTAGAAAAATAAAGACAGTGGTTTGCAAAGCTTCATTTCAATTATCGCCAGAGGGCGCTACTCCTCCTTTGCTGGAGACAGAGCTGACAAGGAAACTGTACGGAGGATGCAACTGGGAAGCAACATCTTTAATTAAAACTAAAATAAACAACCTCACAGTGTTCAACAATTCAAGTAGGAGTTCATGCACTTTGACCATGAATTCTTTGTTCTTGTTCTTCAAGATTGTGCCGATCTGGATAGTTTTGAAATCAAAGATATCTACATTTTGGATCATGCAAATTTACTGGAAGACGACAAGTCACTCAAGTCTGAGTAAAGGTAAAGTTCAAAAGAATTGAGAAATAATTACAGTAATGAAAAAATAAACATGGAAATACATACATGTAAGAATACATATAGCAACAGGCTAAATGAATGAATAAATATGGAACAAAACAAATGAAAGAATGCTTAAAAATACAGCAGTGTTAATTACAGTACCGAAAAAAAGAGAGCAAAAAAGCAATCCAACTTGTTGGTTCGAAGATGAATGTAGTTGAACTACCAGAGAGCTACTGCAAAATGTATAGGTGCACTACTAGTGTGATTACATGTAGTTGAGTACTCCTCAACCCCCAAACTGCGCTCTTCAACAGTTTTGAGAACCTCTGGGGTTCATCGCCTTTAAATAGCTTGTTTTTCACTTTGGTACACTCGCTTACGGCCATACCACTCCTGAACACGCCCGATCTCGTCCGATCTCGGAAGCTAAGCAGGGTCGGGCCGGGTCAGTACTTGGATGGGAGACCGCCTGGGAATACCCGGTGCTGTAAGCTTTTCTTTTTCCGTCAGCAGAGGGCGCTAGTAATGGTCAAATGAAGCAAAGCAAAACACTGTCTTCATTTTCTGAGCTCACTAGATGCCACTTTCTGTTCAACAAAGGGTTGAAAACACACTGAATTGCCATTCCTTTAACCCTTTTCTTTGAACAGAGATTGCCATCTAGTGAGCTTAGAAAATAAAGACAGTGGTTTGCAAAGCTCATTTCACTATCGCCAGAGGGCGCTACCTCCTCCTTTGCTGGAGACAGAGCTGATCAAGGAAACTGTACATGAGGATGCAACTTTTTTTTGGAAGCAACATCTTTAATTAAAACTAAAAATAAACAACCCCACAGTGTTCAACAATTCAAGTAGGAGTTCATGCACTTTGACCATGAATTCTTTGTTCTTGTTCTTCAAGATTGTGCCGATCTGATAGTTTTGAAATCAAAGATATCTACATTTTGGATCATGCAAATTTACTGAAGATCGACAAGTCACTCAAGTCTGAGTAAAGGTAAAGTTCAAAAGAATTGAGAAATAATTACAGTAATGAAAAAATAAACATGGAAATACATACATGTAAGAATACATATAGCAACAGGCTAAATGAATGAATAAATATGGAACAAAACAAATGAAAGAATGCTTAAAAATACAGCAGTGTTAATTACAGTACCGAAAAAAAGAGAGCAAAAAAGCAATTCAACTTGTTGGTTCAAGATGAATGTAGTTGAACTACCAGAGAGCTACTGCAAAATGTAGCAGGCGCGCTACTAGTGTGGATTACATGTAGCTGGAGTAATTCTCAACCCTCAAACTGCGTTTCTTTCAATCAGTTTTGAGAACCTCTGGGGTTCATCGTCTTTAAATAGCTTGTTTTCACTTGGTACACTCTGCTGCGGCCATACTACACTTGAACACGCCCGATCTCGTCCGATCTCGGAAGCTGCGGCAGGGTCGGGCCGGGTCAGCACTTGGATGAGACCGCCTGAATACCCGGTGCTGTAAGCTTTTCTTTTCCGTCAGCAGAGGGCGCTAGTAATGGTCAATGAAGCAAAGCAAAACACTGTCTTCAGTTTTTTCTG
>NW_027595658.1:0-27913 GCF_031162955.1 Sander vitreus | reverse complement strand
CCACACACACACACACACACACACACACACACACATACAGACACACACACACACACACACACACACACACACACACACACACACACACACACACACACACACACACACACACACACACACACACACACACACACACACACACACACACACACACACACACAGAGACACACACACACACACACACACACACACACACACACACACACACACACACACACACACACATACAGACACAGACAAACATACACACACAGACACACACAGAGAGAGTGAGTACTCATAAAATACTACAGTCCAATATGATATGATAAATGTGAGTGTGTTTACTTGGGGCTTAGAGACTGAAGAACCAGACGACATCCATTCAAATTGACCTTTATTCCAAATTGACACTCCTGGGGGAGACAGACAGTTTGATTTTTAAAGAGTGTGAATGTGTGATTGGTCAGCTCTCTTGAACCAACGTTAGTCTGACGTCTGAGGAACATCACAAATGTACTGGACAGAAACAGTGTTCTGAAAGATGAGTCAGCAGCTCCTGATGGATGTACAGGCAACTATATATATATATATATATATACTGTGATACTGATACTGGATGTACAGGTGACTATCACTGGATTACTGTGATACTGATACTGGATGTACAGGGGACTATCACTGGATTACTGTGATACTGATACTGGTTGTACAGCGGACTATCACTGGATTACTGTGATACTGATACTGGTTGTACAGGGGACTATCACTGGATTACTGTGATACTGATACTGGTTGTACAGGGGACTATCACTGGATTACTGTGATACTGATACTGGTTGTACAGGGGACTATCACTGGATTACTGTGATACTGATACTGGTTGTACAGGAGACTATCGACTGCGGCAAATATACTGTACGATACTGATACTGGTTGTACAGGAGACTATCACTGGATTACTGGGATACTGATACTGGATGTACAGGTGACTATCACTGGATTACTGTGATACTGATACTGGTTGTACAGGCAACTATCACTGGATTACTGGGATACTGATACTGGTTGTGTGTAAGTGTGCTCACCACGGGAAGAGGCTCAGGCGGTGGGTTGACTGATTGAGATTGGGCGATGGCCTTCACGTTGACAGAGAATCCATCCTTGTTGATTTTGATGACTGGCACCTCAGTGAACTCAACTTTAACAGGACCCTTCAGTTGTTTTAAAGACAGCATCATGAAGAGACACAAAACAATGTGTTCAAATATTTATTATTGGAGACCAACTGAAACATATTCATACTTTGCTATGGAAACGGTTTGTGGTGTTTCTGCTCACCTTTTTCAGCAAAGAATTAGCAAGATAATTAATCTGTTAAGGGCAGAACAGAGGAGGTGGTGAGAGGAGGAGCATCTTTCTTCTCCAATATATCCCTAACCAGTCTGTCTATCTCATTGATCGGTACAGTTGTTTCACCGCTGCTGCCTGCAGCGTTCTCCCTTACTACTGAGTCACTTAGACACAAAGTTACCCTTTAAGGATGTGTCAAGGGTTGTTTAGCAGTTCTCACCTCTGGAACGGTCAGTTCAAAAGGCCCGTGGTTGTAGAGCGCCTGGCTGGCGCTTTTAAACAGGTCTTCAGAGATGCCCACGTAAGCCATCAGGTTACTTTCTGTGAACACTGGCTCGACACCTGCTGCTGATAAAGCAGGCCTTGTGTCACCGTGGTACAACACACCCTGAAACACAGACAAGACAAGTTTTAGAAAGTGTTATGTCCCATCAAGTATGTTAAAGGGATATTTCACCATTGGAAAGATGAATATATCCTACCGTTTACAGACGGACAGACAGTGAGACGGACTCAACTCAACTCAAGTGTGTTTTATTGTCATTTCAACCATACACACGAAACAACGTTTCACCGTGGCTCAAGTGGTGTTACACATTTAAAATATATAAAAACGACATTATATAAAAACGACATACGAAACATGTTACATTTAGTGCACACACATTATAGGCTCCGTAAAGTTCAGCTAACACATACTAGCATTAGCGCTTGGTGGGCTGTAAACACAGAGTATAAACACAGCCGTAAATTTGCGTGGAATGTAGAATGGTCGGCATTTAACAGTCACAAACTCCACCAGCAGTTAGCAGTTAGTTGGATACAAGCAGCTCATTTCTGCACCAGGCAGTCTGTGTTAACACAGCCCACCTCCACTAGTCTTACCCGGCGACAGAGCAGCAGGCCTGGTAGCTGGATAGTCCGGTACACTGTTGTTCAGCCATGTTTCCACAACAACAAAAACACAGCAGTCTCTGAACTCGCGTTGGGAGTTTCGTTGAAGTTGGAGTTCAGTTTGTTGTCTAATGAGCGGACACTTGCAAGCAGGATTTATGGAACAGGTGGCCGGCTAGCGTTAGCTTTCCATCTAGCTCAAACTCCTGCACACCACTGTCGAGGTCCCTTTCCCCGGCTAGCGGCATTGGGCGACACCGCAGGCTGAGGTGCTGGTCTCCGTAGCAGGTGAAGCTCGCGTAGTGTGTCGAGTATTTCGTCTTTAATAAAGTGTCCTGCATATTCTCCGATCTGTACCAATGTATCCCGGTGGTACACATGTGCGGTAGTTTGAATGCACATACTTGTTTTAAAAGTCTTCTGCTGAAAAGACCGACGGAGCCTGTTTAGCGAAGCTTCAAGATGGCTGACACTCGTTTTGCTTCAGCAACCTTCAGGTAAAGACGACAGTCCAACCCCCTATGGGCGGGTTGAAAACATGCGGAAGTAGCTCCTACTACTGGCTGTAGTCCATAGTAGTCCTCTGTCTTCCGATGACGCAAAAATCGTCATTTTCCGTCATTGGAAGATTTTTTCCAGACCCACAATACAGAGATCTCTCGTCTCAGGGGGACATGAGGGAGGGAATCACGGACATTCCAAAATACTACCGTGTTTCTACTCATACAAAGCTTAATGCTAAATCGGTGAAGTATCCCTTTAAGTTAAGTCACTCATGTCTAGTCTTGTTGTGCACTTCCTGTTTTATTTTGTATTCACCTTTCCCTCTCGTTTCAGACCCTGACTTCCTCCCTTTGTGTGAATTTCCCACCATTGTGATTGTCTACCCCGCCCCTGATTGGTTTCACCTGTTTTCCCCTACCCCTACACTTTTCGTTGTTTGAACTTTTTGTCAAGTAAATACTTTTGTTAAACCTTGTACTGTTTTTCGAGTCGTGCATTTGAGTCCACCAGTGTCGTGTCTAAGGTTGTTACAGAAAGTAGCAGAATATGGAAATAAATAAGTGAAAGACACTCTTACTGTCTTTTTACTGTCTCTTACTGTGAACAGTTTAATAGAATGATAGTGTTTAAGATGTCTCTTACTGTGAACAGTTTAATAGAATGATAGAGTTTAAGATGTCTGTCTCTTACTGCTGCTCAATAGCTGCTCACGAGCTCTTCACCAGTGAAGAGCTCGTGAACTTCAGGGGAACAACACCATCGGACTTATTTCCCACTTTTCTTTTCCCTTCCTGGTCAAAGGTGCGAAACGCCGGAGGAGAGGGAAACGGGCCGGTGCGCTTGTGTGTCTCCACCAGCGAGGATTACGCACACCGTTATCGGGAATATTCCTCTCTAACGTGTGCTCACTGCCCAACAAACTGGAAGAATTACAACTGCTGTTGGGGGGAAACAGGGACTTTTCTTCATCTGCTGTTTTGTGCTTCACGGAGACGTGGCTCTGTGGATTAATACCGGACTCTGCGCTGCAGCTGGCAGGCTTCCAGCTTTTCAGATTGGAAAGAGACACGGATCTATCCGGCAAAACTAAAGGTGGAGGAATCTGTTTCTACATCAACAGCGGCTGGTGGAACGACGTGACAGTGATCCAGCAGCATTGTTCTCCTGACCTGGAATCTTTCATCATAAACTGTAAGCCTTTTTATTCACCCCGTGAGTTCCTCTCATTCATTCTGGTCGGTGTTTACATCCTGCCGCAGGCCAACGTGCAGGACACACAGCGCATGCTCGCCGACCAGATACTGTGTGTGGAGCGGACCAACCCGGACTCCCTAGTTATTGTCCTTGGTGACTTTAATAAAGGGAACCTCACTCATGTACTACCTAAATATAGACAGCATATTAAATACCCGACCAGAGAGGAGAACATTCTGGATCACTGTTACACCACAGTCAGGGATGCTTATCACAACTAAAGTTCTGCAAACCTGTAGTGAGGACATCAAGGAAGTGGACCAGTGAGGCTGTGGAGGATCTCCAGTCGTGTTTGGATTCTACTAACTGGGATGTGTTCAGGACTGCTACCAACAGTCTGGATGAGTACACAGAGGCTGTGACGTCATACGTCAGCTTCTGTGAGGACTGCTGTGTTCCATCAAGCACCAGGGTGAGTTACAACAATGACAAACCCTGGTTCACAGCCAAACTCAGAAGGTTAAGGCTGACTAAGGAAGAGGCGTTCAGGAGTGGGGACAAAGACAGATTTAAAGAGTCGAAGTACAAGTTTAGCAAGGCAGTGAAGGAGGCTAAAGGACGGTACTCTGAGAAGCTCCAACGCCAGTTTTCAGCTAACGACTCTGTGACTGTCTGGAAAGGACTTAGGCAGATCACCACCTATAAGCCTAAAACCCCCCCCACTCCTACAATGACCGACACCTAGCCAACAACCTGAACGAGTTCTACTGTCGATTTGAAAGACAAAAGGACAGTCCTGACACCATCCCCCACGACACCTCCCTACAGCTACAGCCACTGTGCATCACCTCCACCTCCCCCACCTCAGCAGGGTCCTGGGCCCCCCCCACCAATGCCCTCTGTGAACAGTTTAATAGAATGATAGAGTTTAAGATGTCTGTCTCTTACTGTGAAAGGCACGTCGAGGAAGTTGGACGTCACCGTGACGTCTCGGCTTAGAGAGTAGTCGAGGTTGATTTTGTGGTCTTTGTCCAAAGTCCTCGCCATAGCGACGTTCGCCAACATGGTGTTTACTTTAGGGAACAGCAAAATACCTAATAGCAGGACAGAACTGCAGACAGACAGACAGACAGACACAGAGAGAGAGACAGACAGACAGACACAGAGAGAGAGAGAGACAGACGGACAGACAGACATAGAGAGAGAGACAGACACACAGACAGACACAGAGAGAGAGAGAGAGACAGACAGACATGTAGTTATCACAGTCTGCACCAAAACCTGCAGGTTCAGGACTCATTGACCCGGTTGGGTTCTGTTAAAGACTGAAGGAGGAACAAACCAGGTTGTTGAACATATACTGGAACACTCCTGTGAGTTGAACAGCGTTCAGCAGCGACCTGAAACACAACGAGAAGATCTGATCAATAAATCAATCAATCAATGAAATATGGTTTATCATTCATGTTCTTCAGAAATAAAGACTCAGTTGATTGGTTGTTTTACCCCGTTATTCCGGTTAATTCCACATGGACACTCTCAGCTTGGGTCTTACAGTAGTCATCTCCAGGCGGTATCTCGACACTCAGATGTCCTTGTTTTTGGATCAGTTTCACTCCGATGGTGACGCCAACACGTTCTCCTGTTATGACAGCCGGCCCTCTGAAAACACATCAAACATAACGCAGCCTGGAAAAATTCTGTTCCTGACACATGGAATATAAACTGTGGTTTCATACGTACTTCAAGAATGCTTCATTAAATATGCAAATTTCTCTTTGGAATTCTGCAGTGAAGCTCAGGTCCTTGAACTCAAACTGAAGACCTGAACCTGGCTGGAACCTGACATTGACCTTATTATGCTCCACGTCCAGACGAGTCAATGTAAACCTGCGGAGGAGAAAAAAACAATATATAATTAAAGCTGAACGCAGCGATGGACAGGCCCTCGCGCCTCTGCGCGCATCAGGGTTACTGGCAGACGTCGCTCCTTGCGACCGTGCATTTGCGCGGCACTCAGACACTGCAAATCGTCACCAAGGAAAGGGGACTCCCTGCTGAGTTCAACGATACCTCACACAAGACTCTACCTTAAATGGGTCACCAGTTATGAAAGGGGTGTGGCTTAAACATAGGGGGGCGGGCCAAACCATCACCAATGAATAATAAACTCTCTGCTGAGTTCAATGATACCTCACACAAGGGTCTACATCAAAACAATGTACACTGTAGTTACAGCCACTTTCTCGTTCATCGCTAAACACTCAAAATGGCCGCCATGCCACGCTCACACCGTTTGACGAAAAGTTTTTCTTTTAACAACTTTTCATCTTTAACGTCTTAAGATGGTACAGACCAAATTTTAAGTTGATCGGATGAAATCTCTAGGAGGAGTTCATTAAAGTTGGCCAAAATCGCACTAATTTTGAATTTTGAATTCAAAATGACTTCCTGTTGGGTTTAGGGTAAGGCTCCAATGACGTTTTTCGTACGTCTTGACATGTTACATATGTGTACCACGTTTCGTTAGTCTACATTAAACGTACTGCAGGGGCTCAAATATTTTAATTTTGTAGGGGGTGCTAGCGAGCCATTTTTGTGCGCCTATTCCCAAAACCCTTAAAATACGTACATTTTCACCAGACTTGATGCGACCGCCAATTTTGGTGAGTTTTTGAGTATGTTAAGCCCCTCAAAAAGCCAATTCATTTGCCGGGAAAAAGAATAATAATAATAATTCCTTCAGTTCCAATAGGGCCTTCACCGCTGTCGGCGCTCTGGCCCTAAATATGCAATCATTAAAAACAAAGAAACAAAAGACAATGATGAAAAAAACTATAAGTTAGAAAATATAAATATAAATAAAGAAATCAGTTAACAAAAGGAGGAATACAAAGAATAGAACAGTAGTAATAATAATAATATGGCTATCTTACTGTTTAATGTAGCACTTTGACCCAGACTGCAACTGGAAATCCTGAAAAGGTTTGTTAACCAGCTCCTTCAAATACTTCAGACCGTAATCTTTCACTGCAAAAACACAACACAAATACTAGTTCAGTGAAAACACAGAACATGTCTCTAGATATGAAACTAAATGTTGCTCATCTTCTCTATCATCTTTCCTATGCTGCTGCAATTTCTTCATCTTCATTTTAGATTTGTTCTCCTTTTTGTTTAAATTAATTCAAGCATATAATGTGGTGAAACATTTAAAGCTCTAAAGGCCCTGACACACCAACCCAATTATCGTCCGTCTGGCGAGGTCGGTGACTCGAGTCTGTTCAGTGTGTTCCGTGCCGTCGTCAGTCTGAGGAGCCGTCAGCCTTCATTTGGGCCGATTTGACATGTTGAATCGGTGGACGGGCACTCGGACTCAATGACCAATCTGATTGGTGGAGTGCTAACCCGGAAATGACAAGCAGGATGAGCCTGACGAATGCCTCTGAAAATCTGACGAAAATCTTTTAAACTGACCTTCTGAAATCATCTGAAATGAAGACAGATTCAGCAACTGCACGGCCTATTGCTCTTCAAATGTTTTCAGAAAGACGTTTCGTGAACTATTTTAGTCCAATATGAGATCGGATCTTCTCCGGGAACCATCACCTTATCGTGGTGGAGAGGTTTGTGTGTCCCTATGAACCTGAGGGCTGTGTTGTCTGGAGCTTTGTGCTCCTGGTAGGGTCTCCCAAGGCAAAGTGGTCTCACTATGAAACATCGAGGAAGGGATGAAGTGACCTTGCCCGGAGGAAGCCCGGGGCCCCCGTCTGGAGCCAGGCCCAGATGGAGGGCTCATCAGCGAGCGTCTGGTGGCCGGGTTTGCCACGGAGCCCGGCCGGGCACAGCCCGAAAAAGCTACGTGGCGGACATCTCTCCATCCCATGGGCCCACCACCTGTGGGAGGAACCGCTGGGGTCGGGTGCGCTGCCACATGGGTGGCAGTGAAGGTCAGGGGCCTCGACGGACCAGACCCGGGCAGCAGAGGCTGGCTCTGGGGACGTGGAATGTCACCTCTCTGTGGGGGAAGGAGCCGGAACTTGTGCGGGAGGTGGAGCGCTACCGGTTAGATCTGGTGGGGCTTACCTCTAGGCACAGTCTTGGTTCTGGAACCATACTCCTGGATAGGGGTTGGACTCTTTTCTTCTCCGGAGTTGCCCAGGGTGTGAGGCGCCGGGCGGGTGTGGGGATACTCACAAGCCCCCGGCTGAGCGCCGCTACATTGGAGTTTAACCCGGTGGACGAGAGGGTCGCCTCCCTACGCCTGCGGGTTGTGGGGGGGAAAACTCTGACTGTTGTTTGTGCATATGCACCGAACAAGAGTTCGGAGTATTCGGCCTTCTTGGAGACCTTGAGTGGAGTCCTGCATGGGGCTCCAGTCGGGGACTCCATAGTTCTGCTGGGGGACTTCAACGCGCACGTGGGTAATGATGGAGACACATGGAGAGGCGTGATTGGGAGGAACAGCCTCCCTGATCTAAACCAGAGTGGTTGTTTGTTGTTGGACTTCTGTGCTAGTCATGGATTGTCTATAACGAACACCATGTTCGGACATAGGGATGCTCATAAGTGTACTTGGTACCAGAGCACCCTAGGCCAAAGGTCAATGATCGATTTTATAATCGTTTCATCTGATCTGAGGCCGTATGTTTAGGACACTCGGGTGAAGAGAGGGGCGGAGCTGTCAACCGATCACCATCTGGTGGTGAGTTGGGTCAGGGGGTGGGGGAAGACTCTGGACAGACCTGGTAAGCCCAAACGGGTAGTGCGGGTAAATTGGGGAACGTCTGGAGGCCCCTGACAGACTTTCAACTCACACCTCCGGCGGAGCTTTTCGTGCATCCCTGTGGAGGCTGGGGGCATTGAACCCGAGTGGACAATGTTCAAAGTTTCCATTGCTGAAGCTGCGGTGAGGAGCTGAGGCTCAAGGGGCGGTAACCCACGAACACCGTGGTGGACACCGGTGGTCAGGGAAGCCGTCCGACTGAAGAAGGAGTCTTTCCGGGATATGTTATCCCAGACGACTCCGGAGGCAGTTGCAAGGTACCGAAGGGCCCGAAGGGCTGCAGCCTCTGCCGTGAAAGAGGCAAAGCAGCGTGTGTGGGAGAAGTTTGAAGAAGACATGGAGAAGGACTTTCGGTCGGCACCAAGGTACTTCTGGAAAACCGTTTGCCACCTCAGGAGGGGGAAGCGGAGAACCATCCAAGCTGTGTACAGTAAGGATGGGACGCTGTTGATCTTAACTGAGGAGGTAATAGGGCGGTGGAAGGAGCACTTTGAGGAACTCCTAAATCCGACTATCGCCCTCTATGGTAGAGGCAGAGCTGGAGGATGAGGGGGATTGGCATCAATTTCCCTGGTGGAGGTTGCTGAGGTAGTTAAACAACTCCACAGTGGCAAAGCCCCAGGAATTGATGAGATCCGTCCAGAAATGCTTAAGGCTCTGGGTGTGGAGGGGTTGTCTTGGTTGACACGCCGCTTCAACATTGCGTGGAAGTCTGGGACGGTGCCTAAGGAGTGGCAGACCGGGGTGGTGGTTCCCCTTTTTAAAAAGGGGGACCAGAGGGTGTGTGCCAATTACAGGGGTATCACACTTCTCAGCCTCCCCGGTAAAATCTACTCCAAGGTGCTGGAAAGGAGGGTTCGGTCGATAGTCGAATCTCAGGTTGAAGAGGAACAATGCGGATTCCGTCCTGGTCGTGGAACAACGGACCAGATCTTTACTCTCGCAAGGATCCTGGAGGGAGCCTGGGAGTATGCCCAACCAGTCTACATGTGTTTTGTGGATCTGGAGAAGGCGTATGACCGGGTGCCCCGGGAGATACTGTGGGAGGTGCTGCGGGAGTACGGGGTGAGAGGGTCCCTTCTCAGGGCCATCCAATCTCTTTATGACCAAAGCGAGAGCTGTGTCCGGGTTCTCGGCAGTAAGTCGGACTCGTTTCAGGTGAGAGTTGGCCTCCGCCAGGGCTGCGCTTTGTCACCAATCCTGTTTGTAGTATTTATGGACAGGATATCGAGGCGTAGTCGGGGTGGAGAGGGGTTGCAGTTCGGTGGGCTGGGGATCTCGTCGCTGCTTTTTGCAGATGATGTGGTCCTGATGGCATCATCGGCCTGTGACCTTCAGCACTCACTGGATCGGTTCGCAGCCGAGTGTGAAGCGGCTGGGATGAGGATCAGCACCTCTAAATCGGAGGCTATGGTTCTCAGCAGGAAACCGATGGAGTGCCTTCTCCAGGTAGGGAATGAGTCCTTACCCCAAGTGAAGGAGTTCAAGTACCTTGGGGTCTTGTTCGCGAGTGAGGGGACAATGGAGCGGGAGATTGGTCGGAGAATCGGCACAGCAGGTGCGGTATTACATTCAATTTTCGCACCGTTGTGACGAAAAGAGAGCTGAGCCAGAAGGCAAAGCTCTCAATCTACCGGTCAGTTTTTGTTCCTACCCTCACCTATGGTCATGAAGGCTGGGTCATGACCGAAAGAACAAGATCCAGGGTACAAGCGGCCGAAATGGGTTTCCTCAGAAGGGTAGCTGGCGTCTCCCTTAGAGAGAAGCTCAGTTATCCGTGAGGAGCTCGGAGTAGAGCCGCTGCTCCTTTGCGTCGAAAGGAGCCAGTTGAGGTGGTTCGGGCATCTGGTAAGGATGCCCCCTGGGTGCCTCCCTAGGGAGGTGTTCCAGGCACGTCCAGCTGGGAGGAGGCCTCGGGGGAGACCCAGGACTAGGTGGAGGGATTATATCTCTAACCTGGCCTGGGAACGCCTCGGGATCCCCCAGTCGGAGCTGGTTAATGTGGCCCGGGAAAGGGAAGTTTGGGGTCCCCTGCTGGAGCTGCTACCCCCGCGACCCGACCCCGGATAAGCGGATGAAGATGGATGGATGGATGAGATCGGATTCCGAACGAGCCGCCATTATGGTCGGTTTTGAAATTCCGGAGAAGCCAGACCCACGTGACACGTTCGTCCAATCAGCTGCCGGTTTTTATTTTTTGGGCAACAATACAGATTAGCGCCGCCTGCTGTTATGGAGACGTATTACGTCTCAGGCACGCGCAGAACGCACGCTCAAGTCGGTGTCGGTTTGGTGTTCTGAGGCACTTTTTGGACCTTGGGGAGCCGACTGATCAGTCCAACTGCCTTTTCTGCTGAAGGTCAGCCATCGGGTTGGTGTGTCAGAGCCTTAAAGCAGCGGTGTCAAACTCAACTTCTCTACGGGCCGGACATGTTTAGTTTATCAACATGTTTTATTCAAGAGAAAAAGTCTAATATCTTTGACTGCATTACTGCATGTCTCATATAGTCTCTCTTACAGTTTGGGCCTCATAAAGCCCTAAAAACGTCAGCTAAACACTTCCTCAGCCATCATTCTCTTCTATGAGAAGTTATGTTTATTACAGAGAGATGAATCAGTGTGTGCTTCTCAACGCAGATCTTACAGAACTCTGGCACTCTGTCGGTGATTCTCACTTTGAGTCCGGTGGGACCGTTGGCAGTGATGGAGGAACACAGGGAGAGCAGGAAGAAGAGGGAAAACACACAGGAAGTCATCCTGACACACAGAAGAGACACACACACGGGACATGTTCAACATTAAAGGGTAACATCGTTTTCTATGCAACCTGGACTCTATTTCCCCATGTTTTAGTGTCTCAACAATCTAGGTAGGTAAGTAATGCCAGGTGTATTAAAGAGTGATGTCACTGAGGGAGTGGCTGAGCGAGGAGACTAGAGCGAGCGTTAGCAGTGTCGGTGTGAGAGATGTCAATGTTCTAATTGTTACTGTAAAAAAAACTAAATGTACATGTCTGTACCTACAGTCATGCTAATAAAGCAACCTTTAACCGATTCAGAAGTTAAATGCCTCCTGTTTGCAGATGACCTGGTGCTTCTGTCTCCAACCAGAGAGGAGAGACTGTCCACACACTGACACCTGGAGGAGGAGGAGACCAAGGGGCACTTTCTAACCTCTTGCCAAGTCTAACAGGACATCACAGATCTCTGCCATCTCACACACACACATATACATTATATAAAAACAATAAAAAATAGCATCAACTCATCCTAATATTGTGTTTATTATTGTGCTTTGGCAACATTGTTATTGAAACTTTCACACAATAAAGTTCCTTAGAGAGAGAGCGAGAGAGAGAGAGAGAGAGAGACAGAGAGAGAGAGAGAGAGAGAGAGAGAGAGAGAGAGAGAGAGAGAGAGAGAGAGAGAGAGAGAGAGAGAGAGAGAGAGAGAGAGAGAGAGAGAGAGAGAGAGAGAGAGAGAGAGAGAGAGAGAGAGAGAGAGAGAGAGAGAGAGAGAGAGAGAGAGAGAGAGAGAGAGAGAGAGAGAGAGACAGAGAGAGCGAGAGTTAAAGATAGATAAAATAGGATTAAAGCTAATTAAACATAGCTGTTAAACTGTGAAAGTAATAATAACTGTACATTTAGTGACAGTAAAACACTGATCATTATACAGTATTGTAAAGTTTTTTTTCCAGTTTTTTGCAGGAACATTCTTCACTGTGTTAGTTAAAGAGTGCAAAACAATTAATTATCTTTAAAAAAAAGTGTTCAGACCCTGAGAGAGGACGCTGACAGAGAGATGTCTGCCTGCTGTGATTGGTCGGCTGGCTGGATGGCCCAGAAGCGTCTGCCTGCTGTGATTGGTCGGCTGGCTGGATGGTTGCTGGATGTGATGGAGGTCTCTGACGACAGTCTGCAGGTTGTTGAGTCTCGGAGGAAGCCCCTGATCTCTGAGCCCAACAGGACAGAAGCAGTCCTTTTTAAAGGAAGCTGATTGGCCACACCTTCTGACAGGTGGAGCTGCAGACGCACACGTTTACCATGTAGGGACAACTCTCTGACACACCGCTGATAACGGCTCATTTGGTTTAAACCAACGGCCAGAACCCCAAACTCAAAAGGTCTTACAACACCCTAAACAGGAGTTCACAGGTGTGCAGTTCAGCTCTGAGACTTTCTCTTATACACACACACACACACACACACACACACACACACACACACACACACATACGTTGAGTGGTCTGGAAATGTTCAATTCAACAACGCAAATAAGTATCTGTTTTAATTTTATCAGCCACTGAGTTCCCTATACTGACATATTTTACTTTGAAAACCACGTATCTGAATGTATTTGTTCTGAATTCACCTCTGAAATTAAAAACATGAAATATTTTGATTTGCAATTTCAAAAGCTAATGTTTTTTTATCCTCCAGTGGTCACAAATTGACATCCAATAACCGAGCCTGAATCCATCCGAACTGCCCTCTGGCCTCCTATACAAGACCATCCTGATGACACCGATGCTCCCCACTCCACCTTTAGTCATGTTACCATCAGGACCCAGGCAGCCTTCTGGTCTCTGTGAGTCCACTATCATATTATGTTACCCACCACGCAGCTGAGGGGCAGTATTAGAGGATGCAACTGTTGTATCCTTTGCAGCCTCATGTTTCCCGCATTCATCTAGTCAGCTGACCAGAAAGGCAGCTGACTAAAGGCCAACAACCGGAAGTTCTTTTTTCAGAGTAAGGGCGTAACCGTCTGTTGACGTAAACAGGAAATGCTCCGTAGACTAGACCATCCCATTTCGGAGACCGCTCGGTTCGGCCTTTGTGCAATTTGAAGGCTGCAGCCAAGGTAGACTTCCAAGGCTGCAGCCCCTAAATTGGGACATAGCTCACGGCTGATTTTTTTACCCCAGTCCAGAACGCGGCACATCTGTACATGGTGGAATTTCGGGGTCTCGCCAAATTATTCTAGTTAAGCTCGACCAGGTCCAGCAATTTATGCTTTTTTATCTCAAGTAACTTCCTCCTTCAAAACAAAACCATTGATGAAGCGCCCTTGTTCAGAAAACGGGTATTGGTTCATTTCTGGAACATATACGCCTGGCTGCTTCATATGAAGGGACATAACCATTTTCATTTGGGCTACAGAAACAATGTCTGCAAGCACTTTGTACTCTGGATTCTTCAGGATAAGATAATAACATCCCTCTGGACGCTGCAGTCTGATCCAACCCAACAAAGAACAGAGAATAGTAAAGGACAGAATAAAATTGTATTTGAATACCAGACAGTTTTACACCACACAGAGAGCCTGAGCGTCTATCTTCATATTCAAATAGACGGCTGTAATGTTAACGACGTGAACAAAGATTTCTCTGCAGCAGCTTCACGTCTCTGATGTTGACTCAAAGAGGTTCAGCTCGTTGGATTTACATCCAGAGATACTACTACTACTACTGAAGGAGGTTCAGCTCGTTGGATTTACATCCAGAGATACTACTACTACTACTGAAGGAGGTTCAGCTTTGTTGGATTTACATGCAGAGATCCTCATCAGCTGCTACTGCTACGTGTGCCTACTACTGCTATTGTTTCCTACTTTTTAAAGGTCCTGAATGATCTCAGTAAACTGCCTACAAAATCCACACAGGGAAAGTTATTGTTGTTCTAGTTTTTCTTTTAGTTTTCTAGCTAACGTTTAACCAGTCGATTAATGATCTAAAAGAACACACTGACGTCCCTTTTTTTGTGGGTTTCTGAGTAGTCTCTCATGTCCACATCTATCTCCTATATCTATATCTAAGGACTGGCTACACCACAGATGCATTCTGGGAAAGGAGAAAAAATGACACACACACACACAGAGACACACACACACACACAGAGACACACACACAAACACACAGAGACACACACACAAACACACAGAGACACACACACACACACACACACACACACACACACACACACACACACACAGACACACACACACAGACACACACACACACACACACACACACACAGAGACTGGCTACACCACAGATGCATTCTGGGAAAGGAAACAAAAATGACAGACACACACGTAGAGTCTAAAGACACTATGTTACACAAGCTCTATATTCTGCAGACCACTCTACCTCTGTCTCCTTATAAAAACTCACTCGCCACTCCCCTCCATTAAGTACAGCTGAGCTGACGGTGCGTACAAACTATATCCCAACATAGGGCCTACTGCACAGCCAACTCTAGACTATATCCCAACATAGGGCCTACTGCACAGCCAACTCTAAACTATATCCCAACATAGGGCCTACTGCTAAGGCCAACTCTAAACTATATCCCAACATAGGGCCTACTGCACAGCCAACTCCAGACTATATCCCAACATAGGGCCTACTGCACAGCCAACTCCAGACTATATCCCAACATAGGGCCTACTGCACAGCCAACTCTAAACTATATCCCAACATAGGGCCTACTGCACAGCCAACTCCAGACTATATCCCAACATAGGGCCTACTGCTAAGGCCAACTCCCAACTATATCCCAACATATGGCCTACTGCATAGCCAACTCCAGACTATATCCCAACATAGGGCCTACTGCACAGCCAACTCCAGACTATATCCCAACATAGGGCCTACTGCACAGCCAACTCCCGACTATATCCCAACATAGGGCCTACTGCATAGCCAACTCCAGACTATATCCCAACATAGGGCCTACTGCACAGCCAACTCTAAACTATATCCCAACATAGGGCCTACTGCACAGCCAACTCCCGACTATATCCCAACATAGGGCCTACTGCTAAGGCCAACTCCAGACTATATCCCAACATAGGGCCTACTGCTAAGGCCAACTCCAGACTATATCCCAACATAGGGCCTACTGCTAAGGCCAACTCCAGACTATATCCCAACATAGGGCCTACTGCTACAGCCAACTCCAGACTATATCCCAACATAGGGCCTACTGCACAGCTAACTCCAAAAACCAGTGATGAAAAAAGTAGGCCTCTCTAAATATCGGTGTGAATGCGTGCATATAAACTAAAATGTTATTTATATAGTGCAACCAATGTAAATTGTATATTATTAGCAATACATGCATAATCCAAATGTCTATTAAAACAAGGAGCTTGATGCACCAGGATCGGTTTTCTAGATGACAATGTATGTTTATTTTAAAACAAAAAGTAGATTAAGTGTTCATAAACCACGTAACGGCCAAAAAAAGGCCTAAGTGCCACAAAGTAACAGACTATGCAAAATCTTTCTTTTCTGAAAGTACGTGACAAATTCTAAAATGTTACAGACTGTTTGTTTCTTTATAATAGGCATACATAAATCACAATCATACTAGGCTAAATATAGGCTACTATCTGGGCCTGCACAGCTGCAGGAAAAAGACGCAGAGATGTAAGACACCATGTCTCTACCTTACGGTGATTTTGGTACACCAAACGTAGATTTGTGTTCTGGAGTTCGGCTGATAAACTCTGCCACGAGAACTTGAATATCGATAAATAATCAACAAATCTGATTGACCAATACACACTGAAGATAAATTAAATCATTTTAAAATTACTAAAATGATCCCTCCCTTCATCCCACACACCCCAAACATGACATACAGAAGAACAGAAACAACAACCAGAGATATTTATAAGGCATCATTTTATTGTCATTGCCGTTTTAAAACTTCACCACCAGGGGGTGCTGCAGCACCTGTTGGTGGTGTGGTGATTTCAATACAGTAACTGATGAAAGTGACATATGTAGTACCAATGTTTTTAAATTGCAAACTGAAGATAAAAAGAAATATGCAGTAAAGCTAAATGAACACGTTTTGACCACAAGACAAAGACCCGCATAGATGGAATATATGTTTCTAATCATTTTCAAGTTATTCACTATGGTGCAGTAATGAATGACTTCTCTGGTCATCTCATAGTTAAAACCGTCTTGTCATCTGAATCCTTCTGGAAGGTCAATTCTCAGTGCCTAAAAGATTCAGACTTACTAATAGAATTAAAACAAGAAATTCATAACATTTTACTAAATCAAATATTGAATGAATTATGGGAATTATTCAAACAAAGATTAAAAGATTTCTTCAGATTTAAATGTAGAGAAATAAATAAGAATAAAAATATAAAATATAATGCTTTAATGGAACAATATGTTAACTTAAAACAGATGAAGAAAAGATCAAACTAATGATCAGGTCATGTTAGAATTAAAAGCACAAATAGAACTTTAATTTTGAAATATTATATAAACAGACAAATATAGGTAATAGAGAAAACTTAATACACACCCTTAAAGCGGGACAACAGCAAATTCAAAGTAAATGTATTAAATCCATAAAGAAACAGGACGGTGATGTAGTGTTTGATAAAGAACAGAAAAGACAAGTGATCAGAGAACTATGTGCAGATGCATATAGACAAATAGAAATAGATACTGGCTGTGTAAAAATGTTATTAGATAAGCTTCCCTCATGCAGCTCTCTAAAGGTTTCAGAGCTTGAGGGAAACATTAGAAGGGATGACGTTTTGCAGGCCATCAAACAACTTAATGTGGGTAAAAGTCCCGGCCCTGAGGGTCTGTCTACAGAGTTTGATCAGTTAAATATGGATGAAGTATCAAACGTCCTTAAAGAGATGTATAACGAAGGTCTGAACAGTGGCTGCATGGGGGAATCCTTTTATCAGGGTGTAATGTGTCTACTGTATAAGAAAGGTGATGAAAATGACATTGATAACTACAGACTATAATGAACACTGATTTTAAAATATTAGCCAAATTATGAATAGATTAAATGATATATTTAGGGATGCACCGAATCCAGATTTTTGGGGTTCGGCTGAATACTGAATTCACTGGTTGAGATGCTGCAGAATCCTCGTCCCATCCTCAGTCCATGAACACAGTCAACACATTAATGAAGTAAACAGTGACTGTCCTTCCTTTTCCGTTTCTGAAGTTGCTGCATTTTGGCTGCTGTCTGTAGATTCCTTCATGCACAACTCGTATTCTTTCAGATGTTTCTAGGGCTGGGCGTATCGATCTAAATATCGATAGTATCGATACCAAGATGAGTATTGGTATCGGATCGATACTGTCATGATGAGATTGATACTTTTGTTGCAGTTTCTCTCCGAATTAATGTGAGCACAGCGTCTGTCCAAGTCTGTGCGCAGTGTGCAAACAGCGCACCTCTCTCTCTCTCTCTGTCTCTCTCTCTCTCTCTCTCTCTCTCTCTCTCTCTCTCTCTCTCTCTCTCTCTCTCTCTCTCTCTCTCTCTCTCTCTCTCTCTCTCTCTCTCTCTCTGTCTCTCTCTCTCTCTGCCCCCTCCCCCTCTCTGCTGCGGTATCGGCGATACTAGCCCTATATTTACTTGTACTTGTACCAAAATTCCCAGTATTGCCCACCCCTAGATGTTTCATACCAAATGTTGTAACAGCGGCAGTAGCGGAGATAGCGTGGGTGCTTGGGTGCAGTTGCCCCCGGGCCCCGTGTCAATAAGGGGCCCCTCAATCACCGCCGATCTTCCGTCACTTGATGAAAACGGGGCCCTCGCCAAGTGACATATTACATATCGTAACAGCAGTCAAGCCCAGAACAGCTCACCGGAGGGGGACGACTGTCACCGGCAATTTGAAGTGGAGGATACCTGGTCGGTCGCGGATGCCTCTGGTTCCAGCAGCAGCACCAGCATGGGCCCTTCAGAGGCGCACCGCCTAGCCAATGTCCTGTCTGAAGAGGAATATCCCACTGACCCGTACCTTTTTCATCACCGGCCTCTCACTACTGAATTGATCCGTGCGGTGATTGGACATGGTCCTTGCCAGCCTGGTTTGAGGGACGGCTGCAAAGAGTTTCCACATGACCAGGATAAGCGACGCTTCAGTCCGGCTTGGTGTATGCCCCAGATGGGAGGCTCAGGTAACCCAGCGGAGCGTCAGTGGTTGGTGTACTCACCCAGGGCAAACTAACTGTTCTGTTTCTGTTGCTGGCTTTTCGGTAAAAAGTCCAATGACAGTGCTGGGAAAGCCTGGGCTGACCCATGTATGGGGTTTTCTTCATTTAAAAAAGGGACAGAGCGGATTGAGACGCATGAAAAGTCCGGCAGAGAAGGCATATCTAATGACAAAGTTTGGTTTGAGTCAGGACAGCACTGTCATTGCGGAGCTTCTGAAAGCAGAGAGAGAGCAGGTGGAGAAGAACAGAAGGATCCTACACAGGTTGGTGGACACCACGCTCTTTTTAGCCAGACAGGGGCTGGCTTTTCGTGGCCACAGAGAACATGCTGGGCTGGGAGCCCCCGACTCTAACGAGGGGAATTTCTCAGAGCTCCTGAAGTTGCTGGCTCACTACGGCTCCATCCTCGAGCAGCACATGAATAACCCGGTCAGCAGAGTGACATACCTCAGTCACCAGTCCCACAACCAGCTCATTGCAACTCTTTCCAAAGAGACACTGAGCACAATAATTGATGAGATAAAGTCAGCAAAGTTTTTCTCAGTTATTGTAGATTCCTCCATAGATATAACCAGAAGGGATCAGTTTTCTCTTTCACTCAGATATGTCACCAAAACAGGCAGCAGCATTGAGCACTTTATTACATTTGAGGAGTTACCTGATGGCAGTGTGGCGTCCTTTTATGATCTTCTGCATAATTCGCTGACAAAGGAGCTTGGTCTTAATGTAAATGCTCTGAGGGGACAAGCATACGACGGTGCCAGAACGATGTCAGGACAGTTAACGGGGCTGCAAGCCAGGGTCAGGCTAAATTGCTCAGACAAGGCATTTTATGTCCACTGCTGCACACACAACCTCAATCTGATTCTTATGGATGCTGCGGGTTGTTTGTGTAGTACTAACGTTTTTTTCGGTACACTTGAGACCTGTTACTGCTTTTTAACTTCAAGCCCTTCGAGACTTAAAATACTGGAGGAGCAGGAAAACATGCAACTGGAAAGAACCGTTGTTACGCTGAAAAGCCTTTCTGACACACGGTGGGGCTCCAGGAAGCAGGCCACAGAAGCGGTGATACAGAGCCTCTCAGCAATTCTCAAAGCCCTGAGCCGTACCCAACACCACCACAGCAGCACACCCAAGGCGGCCTCTGAAGCTGACGGCCTGCTGTCAGAACTCAGCACATTTGAATTCATGTTAATGTTGGTGTTTTGGAGAGGACATACATCCTGTCGAATTACCTTCAAAAAGAGTCACTGGATGTCAACGCTGCTGTGGATCTTCTTGACAGTACTGTGGCTCAGATCAGAGAGTTAGGCACAGAGGGGGCCTCTGACAGCATGGAGAACACAGCAAGAAGTCTGGCCAGAGAAAGCCACGCAGCCATCGAGTTTGCAGAGCAAAGGATTCGCAAGAGAACGAGGACGCAGAGGACGACCAGATCGAGGACAGCAGACGCCGCTTCAAAGCGGAAATTTATTTTTACATTCTGGATGTTTTTGCGGGGCAGTTTGGAAGTCGATTTTCAGACTTCAAAGAAATGGCCAAACTGTTCCCAGTACTCTGCCCAAAGCGGTTTGAGCACCCGATGCTGAGGAGGAAATGCTTGAGCTGGCCCGTTTCTACTCAGAAGAAATGCCCGAGCCAGAAGATGGAGGGGAGGAGTTTCTCTCTTTTCGTGCATTGTATTCTGAGTTAAACATGGATCTCACCACCGACGCCGTACTGCCATTCCTCATTGCCGATGACATGGATAGCACCTAGCCACACCTGACCATTCTCCACAGGATTTATAAAACCCTTCCCATCAGTTTCAGCCGTCTGCGGCTCATTAAGACATACTTGCGTTGGTACATGGATGAGGCCAGGCTGTCAATCTCAGCTGGCTGTGTGTGGAGGGGGACAGACATATAGACAAGGACAAAGTGGTTGCCAGGTTTGCCACCATGAAGGAGAGGAGGATGAAGATTTAATAAGGGACCATGATATGTATATACAGTGGTGTGAAAAAGTGTTTGCCCCCTTCCTCATTTCCTGTTCCTTTGCATGTTTGTCACACTTAAGTGTTTCGAACATCAAACCAATTTAAACAAAAGTCAAGGACAACACAAGTAAACACAAAATGCAATTTGTAAATGAAGGTGTTTATTATTAAAGGAGAAAAAAAATCCAAACCATCATGGCCCTGTGTGAAAAAGTGATTGCCCCCCTTGTTAAAACATACTATAACTGTGGTTGTCCACACCTGAGTTCAATTTCTCTAGCCACACCCAGGCCTGATTATTGCCACACCTGTTCACAATCAAGGCATCACTTAAATAGGAGCTGCTTGACACAGTAAGGTCCACCAGAAGATCCTTAAAAGCTACACATCATGCCGAGACCCAAAGAAATTCAGGAACAATTGAGAAGAAAGTAATTGAGATCTATCAGTCTGGAAAGGGTTATAAAGCCATTTCCAAAGCTTTGGGAATCCAGCGAACCACAGTGAGAGCCATTATCCACAAATGGCGAAGACATGGAACAGTGGTGAACCTTCCCAGGAGTGGCCGGCCGCCCAAAATTACCCCAAGAGCGCAGCGACGACTCATCAAGAGGTCACAAAGACCCCACAACAACGTCCAAGAACTGCAGGCCTCACTTGCCTCAGTTAAGGTCAGCGTTCATGCCTCCACCATCAGGAAAAGACTGGGCAAAAAATGGCCTGCATGGCAGAGTTCCAAGGAGAAAACCACTGCTGAGCAAAAGAACATCAAAGCTTGTCTCAATTTCTCCAGAACACATCTTGATGATCCCCAAGACTTTTGGGACAACATTCTGTGGACCGATGAGACAAAAGTGGAACTCTTTGGAAGGTGTGTGTCCAAGTATATCTGGCGTAGAAGGAACACTGCATTTCATAAAAGAACATTATACCAACTGTAAAATATGGTGGTGGTAGTGTGATGGTCTGGGGCTGTTTTGCTGCTTCAGGACCTGGAAGACTTGCCGTGATAAAAGGAACTATGAATTCTGCTGTCTACCAAGAGATCCTGAAGGAGAATGTCCGACCATCTGTTCGTGTACTCAAGCTGAAACGAACTTGGGTTCTGCAGCAGGACAATGATCCTAAACACACCAGCAAGTCCACCACCCGAATGGCTGAAGAAAAAACTAAATGAAGACTTTGGAGTGGCCTAGCCAAAGTCCTGACCTGAATCCTATTGAGATGTTGTGGTATGACCTTAAAAAAGGCCGTTCATGCTCGAAAACCCTCTAATGTAACTGAATTAGGACAATTCTGCAAAGATGAGTGGGCCAAAATTCCTCCAGGGACGCTGTAAAAGCCTCATTGCACGTTATCGCAAACGCTTGGTTGCAGTTGTTGCTGCTAAGGGTGGCCCAACCAGTTATTAGGTTTAGGGGGCAATCACTTTTTTCACACAGGGCCATGATGGTTTGGATTTTTTTTCACCTTTAATAATTAACACCTTCATTTACAAATTGCATTTTGTGTTTACTTGTGTTGTCCTTGACTATTGTTTAAATTGGTTTGATGTTCGAAACACTTAAGTGTGACAAACATGCAAAGGAACAGGAAATGAGGAAGGGGGCAAACACTTTTTCACACCACTGTAGTTTTGTTAGATGTATTTGTTCTGGAGGATCGTTAAGCAGAGAACAAAATGGTAAAAAAAAACAATCGTCTAAGAATTTATATTTTAGTTATGAATAAGTCATAAATCTGTTTTACCCAAAGTTTTCATCCCAGTTTTCATGTAGCACATTTAGCCTACCTATGGAGTTGTAAACAAACGTGTTCAAAACAGTATAATAGTGCCATGTCAATGATATATTGTGGCACTGATTGAGCGCACTTGGCCTGTTCAGCACCATCGCTGTCCATCAGCTGTCGCTGTCCATCAGCTGTCGCTGTCCATTAGCTGTCGCTGTCCATTAGCTGTCGCTGTCCATTAGCTGTCCATCAGCTGATGCTGTCCATCAGCTGTCGCTGTCCATCAGCTGTCCATCAGCTGTCCATCAGCTGTCGCTGTCCATCAGCTGATGCTGTCCATCAGCTGTCGCTGTCCATCAGCTGTTGCTGTCCGTGGTGCTGAAACATTTTTACTTGACTGGCAAACTGCTTTCTTTCTTTGTTCGTCAATACAAACTTGTAAAAACATTTGGCTTTTCTTTGTGTTTTATTTGACATATACACTCACCTAAATGATTATTAGGAACACCTGTTAAATGTCTCGTTAATGAAATTATCTGATCAACCAATCACATGGCAGCTGCTTCATTGCATTTAGGGGTGTGGTCCAGGTCTAGACAATCTCCTGAACTCCAAACTGAATGTCAGAATGGGAATGAAAGGTGATCTAAGCAACTTTGAGCGTGGCATGGTTGTTGGTGCCAGACGGGCTGGTCTGAGTATTTCACAATCTGCTCAGTTACTGGGATTTTCACGCACAACCATTTCTAGGGTTTACAAAGAATGGTCTGAAAAAGGAAAAAAAGTATACTGCAGTCGGGGGGGCGAAAATGCATTGTTGATGGTAGAGGTCAGAGGAGAATGGGCCGACTGATTCCAGCTGATAGAAGATCAACTTTGACTCAAATAACCACTCGTTACAACCGAGGTATGCAGCAAAACATTTGTGAAGCCACAACACGCACAACGTTGAGGCAGATGGGCTACAGCAGCAGAAGACCCCACCGGGTACCACTCATCTCCACTACAAATAGGAACATGAGGCTACAATTTGCACAAACTCACCAAAATTGGACAGTTGAAGACTGGAAAAATGTTGCCTGGTCTGATGAGTCTCCATTTCTGTTGAGACGTTCAGATGGTAGAGTCAGAATTTGGCGTAAACGGAATGAGAACATGGATCCATCATGCCTCGTTACCACTGAGCAGGCTGCTGGTGGTGGGGGTGTAATGGTGTGGGGGGATCCCTTTCGCCTTCATAACTGCCTTAATTCTTTGTGTCATTGATTCAACAAGGTGCTGGAAGCATTCTGTAGAAATGTTGGCCCATACTGATAGGATAGGGTCAAACACGGTATTAGTATGGTGTTCCTAATAATCCTTTAGGTGAGTGTAGGCTTACTTGGCTCAACAAATGACACATCATAACATATGCATTCATTAGATGATTTACCGTTTTTATTTAACAGTTTTAATGTTAAAATGACTTGGTAGCAGAGGGCCCCATGATGAAGCTCCGCCCCCACTGTACTGAGAGCCTAGCTCCGCCCCTGAACAGCGGTGATGTTGTGTATGGTTTAGGGTCCTCGCCACCACCAGACTAATCAGCATTGCAGATTGAACATGTAGCTGGACTTGAATGGCCTTCTTTTGACTGAAAGTACTGCCAAACAACATTTTTTCTGCTCACCAGTTCCATTTCCACTTCCTCTCAGCCTGCTGCATTGAAGCTCCACCTACGTAAACACCTTCCCGTAATCAACGGCGCCGTCATTAGCCAGCGTAGCGCGCCTAGTGACAGCGTAGGGTTCGGTTCACTGGGAAAAAATTCTATGGTTCAGCAGAAACCCAACCCCGTCAAAAAGCCCAATATTCAGCCGAATCCTTTGAGAGAACATCGAGAGAAATGATGAATAAATGTGATAAAAATACTTCTATAAAAGTTCTATAGAAGCTTTATTGCCAAGTACGTTTTTTACACATAGAAGGAATTTGTTTTGGTGTTGTAAGTGCATGTCACACATTCTCTAAATATAAGAATTTCCAGAGACTATCTACTATATGGGCTGTAATGGAGTCTTATGGTTTTCCAGAAACTTTTAATCATTTGATCAGATGTCTGTATGTTAAATGTAGTGTGCGTGTCAATGTAAACGGTTTTCTAACAGAGCCCTCTAATGTGGAGCGAGGGGTGAAACAGGGCTGCCCTCTGAGTGCTGCTTTATACATCGTGGCCATCAGCCCCCTTATTAAAACCATTAACTCAGATAGTCTCATATCTGGTACACATGTTGGGCTCGCACCCAAAGTTAGTGCCATGGCCTACGCAGACGATGTCACAGTTGTTATTAAAAACCAGATGGAGATGGATGTGTTAACTAATCACCTGAACTTATGTGAACTAGCTTCTGGCGCTAAGTTAAATCATGATAAAACAGAGGGTGTTGGGATCGGAGTGGAAAGTAACAAACGTAATATCGACATTAAAGGTGCTGTAGGTAGGATTGTGAAGATCCAGGACTTTGAATATCGACACCTTCTCAGTCCTAAACATATTCTTTATAAAACCTCCCAGTTAGAGAGGAAATGATCTAACATATTCTTATTAAAACCTCCCAGTTAGAGAGGAAATGATCTAAACATATTCTTATTAAAACCTCCCAGTTAGAGAGGAAATGATCTAACATATTCTTATTAAAACCTCCCAGTTAGAGAGGAAATGATCTAACATATTCTTATTAAAACCTCCCAGTTAGAGAGGAAATGATCTAACATATTCTTATTAAAACCTCCCAGTTAGAGAGGAAATGATCTAACATATTCTTATTAAAACCTCCTAGTTAGAGAGGAAATGATCTAACATATTCTTATTAAAACCTCCCAGTTAGAGAGGAAATGATCTAACATATTCTTTATAAACCTCCCAGTTAGAGAGGAAATGATCTAACATATTCTTATTAAAACCTCCCAGTTAGAGAGGAAATGATCTAACATATTCTTATTAAAACCTCCCAGTTAGAGAGGAAATGATCTAACATATTCTTATTAAAACCTCCCAGTTAGAGAGGAAATGATCTAACATATTCTTATTAAAACCTCCCAGTTAGAGAGGAAATGATCTAACATATTCTTATTAAAACCTCCCAGTTAGAGAGGAAATGATCTAACATATTCTTATTAAAACCTCCCAGTTAGAGAGGAAATGATCTAACATATTCTTATTAAAACCTCCCAGTTAGAGAGGAAATGATCTAACATATTCTTATTAAAACCTCCCAGTTAGAGAGGAAATGATCTAACATATTCTTATTAAAACCTCCCAGTTAGAGAGGAAATGATCTAACATATTCTTATTAAAACCTCCCAGTTAGAGAGGAAATGATCTAAACATATTCTTATTAAAACCTCCCAGTTAGAGAGGAAATGATCTAACATATTCTTATTAAAACCTCCCAGTTAGAGAGGAAATATGTATTAACATATTCTTAAATATCTACAATCCTTCCCTGAAAGAACCGAGCAGACCTGTCTTGATGCACCGTCCACATCTTCTTCTAAACTGATATTTTCAGCGTGGAGCTCGCTGGCTACAAGCTTGTTGTTGTTTCCAGAAGAGAACGGAGTGAGAACGGCCACACACAGGGAGAGGAAGCTTTTTCCTGGAAATCTTCCTGACTGCCTCTCAAACATATACTGTCAACCAACAAGGAACAATATGCAGCTGACACAGAAGTAGTTGAAATGATTATTTATTGATTGTACTGTAATACTGTTGATAATACAATACTACTGTCAACTATTGATAATACAGTCAAAAGTCTGACTTCACGGTAAATCCTTCAGTCACTCAAAGAAAGATGAATCTGATGTAACTTCAGTGCATCCGTTTACTTCTGTTATCATCCACGAGGTTATGTCTTTATTAACACAAATAGAGCTACTAGGACAGCGCTCCACTTTAAGGCATCCGGTATACTAGTTGCAGCCGACCTGTCATGTGCCAGTGTGACGTCATGGGAGCGCTGTCACTGTTTATACTCCCGCGTGGTGGTGGCGACACTAGTTGCAGTCTTCTCCTGAACAGAGGTGGTGCTAATGAGCATCAATGCTTCGATGTGAGTCGATGACCTACTTCTTCAGCTCAAGCCTTTCATTCACCATAAAAGAACTCATCTTAACCCAGTAAGTTTACAAGAGAGACTTGCAGTCACTCCGAGAGTCCTGGCATCGGCTTGCCCTCAAACTTTTCCATGCTTCCTGTTTCCGCTTTGTCGCGCGCCACTGAAAAAAATAGAGTGGTGCACGACCTCTGGTCACGTACTTAAAATCCTGGCGCGTCATCGAGATCTACGTCATTTTGACGTCACATTGGTGTACACCAGCTCGGATGCATTGACTGTAAAAAGGCCTTAAAGGAGAATTACGGTCGATTTCAACACGTAGCTCTGTTGTTTGTAAATTTGGAGTGCTGTCAGTAGAGAAAAACTAAACCAATCGGTGCTGCCTACACCGTGTTATCCTCCTGCTAGCGTTAGCACCCAGGAGGCTGAAACAGGGCAGGTTTTAAACATGCTTTTAGCCTCTAAACATGTTCGAAATGTCATTACAAGTGCCTACCCATGTGCAGTGATTCATTCTGAGGGAACACAGCGAGTCTGACTGGAATATTGGATTGTATGAGTTCAACAATCAACTAGTGTGGATTCACTGTGTTCCCTCAGAAGGAATCACTGCACATGGGTAGGCACTTGTTATGACATTTAGAGCATGTTTAGAGGCTTAAAACATGTTTAAAACTGTTGAAATTGACCGGAATTCTCCTTTAATAGTTTATTGCCACACAACAGATATTTGGGGCAGCGTCCTTCCTCAACGTGTGCACAGGCAATTAGGAACAATACTCCACACACAGGTAGGTTTAATTATAGAAACAATACTCCACACACAGGTAGGTTTAATTATAGACCCAATACTGCACACACAGGTAGGTTTAATTATAGAAACAATACTCCACACACAGGTAGGTTTAATTATAGAAACAATACTCCACACACAGGTAGGTTTAAATATAGAAACAATACTGCACACACAGGTAGGTTTAATTATAGACCCAATACTCCACACACAGGTAGGTTTAAATATAGAAACAATACTCCACACACAGGTAGGTTTAATTATAGAAACAATACTCCACACACAGGTAGGTTTAATTATAGAAACAATACTCCACACACAGGTAGGTTTAATTATAGACCCAATACTCCACACACAGGTAGGTTTAATTATAGAAACAATACTCCACACACAGGTAGGTTTAATTATAGAAACAATACTGCACACACAGGTAGGTTTAATTATAGACCCAATACTCCACACACAGGTAGGTTTAAATATAGAAACAATACTGCACACACAGGTAGGTTTAAATATAGAAACAATACTCCACACACAGGTAGGTTTAATTATAGAAGCAATACTCCACACACAGGTAGGTTTTAGTTATAGACCCA
>NW_027595657.1:12500-29746 GCF_031162955.1 Sander vitreus | reverse complement strand
CCTGTATGAGAGGACTAGTGTACTGTATGAGAGGACTAGTGTACTGTATGAGAGGACTAGTGTTCTGTATGAGAGGACTAGTGTACTGTATGAGAGGACTAGTGTACTGTATGAGAGGACTAGTGTACTGTATGAGAGGCTAGTGTACTGTATGAGAGGCTAGTGTACTGTATGACAGTGTCTTGAAGCAGATGCGGACAGCACCTGGTAACCAGTGAAGAGAGCGGAGGAGCGGTGTAGTGTGAGAGAACTTGTGAGTATATCGTCTTCATAAAACAGCAAATATTCTAGTTTCACATAAACTCTCTTTATTACAAAATAATCTGCTCATAATTATTATAATAATTACAGAACATTTTCTTTACAGAAGCTGAATCAAAACGACACAACCAAAGATAACAACACATTTAATAAAGTGACGTTTTCACAGGTTTCTTAACGCACCACAGAGCTCCAAACATTCTGCTTCACATCGCTGCCCATCAGTCCTTCCTGCACAAACTTCCTTCAAACTTCATTTACTAATTGTTACGCAATCTATTTTACTGGTTTCCTTTGCTCTTGTTGGTGCATTTAAGGACACTCAGACATTTGAGAACAAGCGGCTGATTTAGGATCTCGGCCATCAGAACATCTGAGACTACATCTCCAGTGTTACATTTTGGTTTTTAAGTGTTTTGAGCAAAAAATGTGATCTGTGCAAGTGTTTTTATCTCCAGTAGAAGAACTAATCTCTGTTTAAACTAACACGCCCAGAGGGGAAACACCAGAGCAGGAGGAATGAGAGGGGGAAACACCAGAGCAGGGGGAATGAGAGGGGGAACACCAGAGCAGGGGGAATGAGAGGGGGAACACCAGAGCAGGGTGAATGAGAGGGGGGAACACCAGAGCAGGGGGAATGAGAGGGGGAAGACCAGAGCAGGGGGAATGAGAGGGGGAAAACGCCAGAGCAGGAGGAATGAGAGGGGGAAACGCCAGAGCAGGGGGAATGAGAGGGGGAACACCAGAGCAGGGGGAATGAGAGGGGGAAACACCAGAGCAGGAGGAATGAGAGGGGGGAACACCAGAGCAGGAGGAATGAGAGGGAGAAAGTAGCAGTGGAGATGCAGCCTTACTCTCAGATTTGAGATCTGTGACCAAAACAGAACTGAAAACATTTCTTTCAGACCAACTGTCTGTTTGAACTCTTCCAACATGTTTAACGAGGTGTAGATCTGAGCTCTCATTGGACAGAGACCGTCTGGTCCGGCGTGCTGTTGTTGATTCCTGAGAAGTGATTGGCTGAAGCTCCCGACCCGTCACACAGCAGCAAAGATCTCTGCAGATTAAATAAGAAATAATGTCAAATACATACACGCAAACCAACAAAGACCGAAACTACTTCAGAAATGATTCAAACTAAGGAAGTTATTCATGTTCTTAAATACATTTTTATCTCAAATTTCCCTTTTTTATTTCACGATACTGTTGACACTGTGTTAATATGATGAGGGCTGGGTATTGTTACCAGTGCTAAAGCCATACTTTTAAAACCGTCCGACATGTTATTGCTACGGCCATATGGTCAAATTAAAATGATTTATTTCAAATGTAACGTAAGGTCTCCTCTGTTTCTTTAGCTGCAGACTGTTAGACACACGTCAGCATTTAACCGTGTTTGGACTACCGATGCCAGGCTAACGTTAGCTGCTGCCAGGTGTAACGCTAGGCTAACGTTAGCTGCTGTCAGCTGTAACGTTAGTGTTAACTAGCGTCCGGTGCAGCGATGCTTCTGCTGCCTGGAACGTCTGTTTCAGACGCAGGAAGTTAGGAGGAACCCAGATCATTAAGTCCAGTAGATCAGCCCCTGTTAAGTTCATTAATTAATTAATTCATTAATAAGTTCATATGGTTTTCTACCTGTTTGTTAGTTCTGTTTTCCTTTTTTATTAGGATACTCACAGTCTCGTCTAGGGTTGGGTACCGAACCCGGTACTTTTACCGGTACCGACTGAATCACGTCGGTACTACCGAGTATTGGTTCATGTAAAATCAAACGGTGCCAAATTTCGGTACCTGAAAGTAAACGCAAGCTTATCTGTCCTCTCTGCACGCGCAGAGGTGCGGACGGCGCGAACTAACTACGTCAGCTCTGCAGTTTTGTTGAAGTCACAGTGAGTCACGGCGATGCCGATGAAATGGTTTCAAGTGTGGTTACAAAACGTCACGCAGACACCTTTCACTGTGATAGGATTATGGAAGCATGATTATGATTAATGGCGAGGCGAAAGCAGTCGCGGTGCTGTTGACGTTACACTTCCTCTGAGACAAGCAGGCACAACGGTGGTTTCTGTGCCCTGGGGACTGACTGACAGGCTGAGGTTGTAAGGCAACGCAACTTTTTTTCTACAGCAGCTTTCAACAACAAGGCAATTCAACGTGCTTTACATGAAACATTAAAGAGAAATTAAAAACAGTCATGAAAATAAAACAGGCTAAAAAAAGAACAATATACACATTCAAAAACCCTATGAGTGACCGAGGAAGAGATGGAGTGACCCTGCCCGGAGGAAGCCCGGGGCCCCCATCTGGAGCCAGGCCCAGATGGAGGGCTCGTCAGCGAGCGTCTGGTGGCTGGGTTTGCCACGGAGCCCGGTCGGGCACAGCCCGAAAAAGCTACGTGGCATCCATCTCTAGAAGGTTGGACTCTTTTCTTCTCCAGAGTTGCCCAGGGTGTGAGGCGCCGGGCGGGTGTGGGGATACTCACAAGCCCCCGGCTGAGCGCCGCTACATTGGAGTTTAACCCGGTGGATGAGAGGGTCGCCTCCCTACGCCTACGGGTTGTGGGGGGGAAAACTCTGACTGTTTGTGCATATGCACCAAACAAGAGTTCAGAGTATTCGGCCTTCTTGGAGACCTTGAGTGGAGTCCTGCATGGGGCTCCAGTCGGGGACTCCATAGTTCTGCTGGGGGACTTCAACGCGCACGTGGGTAATGATGGAGACACATGGAGAGGCGTGATTGGGAGGAACGGCCTCCCTGATCTAAACCAGAGTGGTTGTTTGTTGTTGGACTTCTGTGCTAGTCATGGATTGTCTATAACGAACACCATGTTCGAACATAGGGATGCTCATAAGTGTACTTGGTACCAGAGCACCCTAGGCCAAAGGTCAATGATCGATTTTATAATCGTTTCATCTGATCTGAGGCTGTATGTTTTGGACACTCGGATGAAGAGAGGGGCGGAGCTGTCAACCGATCACCATCTGATGGTGAGTTGGGTCAGGGGGTGGGGGAAGACTCTGGACAGACCTGGTAAGCCCAAACGGGTAGTGCGGGTCAATTGGGAACGTCTGGAGGAGGCCCCTGTCCGACAGACTTTCAACTCACACCTCCGGCGGTGCTTTTCGTGCATCCCTGTGGAGGCTGGGGGCATTGAACCCGAGTGGACAATGTTCGAAGTTTCCATTGCTGAAGCTGCGGTGAGGAGCTGTGGTCTTAGGGTCTTAGGTGCCTCAAGGGGCGGTAACTCACGAACACCGTGGTGGACACCGGTGGTCAGGGAAGCCGTCCGACTGAAGAAGGAGTCTTTCCGGGATATGTTATCCCAGAGGACTCCGGAGGCAGTTGCAAGGTACCGAAGGGCTGCAGCCTCTGCCGTGAAAGAGGCAAAGCAGCGGGTGTGGGAGAAGTTCGGAGAAGACATGAAGAAGGACTTTCGGTCGGCGCCAAGGTGCTTCTGGAAAACTGTTCGCCACCTCAGGAGGGGGAAGCGAGGAACCATCCAAGCTGTGTACAGTAAGGATGGGACGCTGTTGACCTCAACTGAGGAGGTAATAGGGCGGTGGAAGGAGCACTTTGAGGAACTCCTAAATCCGACTAATACGCCGTCTATGGTAGAGGCAGAGCTGGAGGATGAGGGGGGATTGTCGTCAATTTCCCTGGTGAAAGTTGCTGAGGTAGTTAAACAACTCCACAGTGGCAAAGCCCCAGGGATTGATTAGATTGGTCCAGAAATGCTTAAAGCTCTGGGTGTGGAGGGGTTGTCTTGGTTGACACGCCTCTTCAACATTGCGTGGAAGTCTGGGACGGTGCCTAAGGAGTGGCAGACCGGGGTGGTGATTCGCCTTTTTAAAAAGGGGATCCAGAGGGTGTGTGCCAATTACAGGGGTATCACACTTCTCAGCCTCCCCGGTAAAGTCTACTCCAAGGTGCTGGAAAGGAGGGTTCGGTCGATAGTCGAACCTCAGGTTGAAGAGGAACAATGCGGATTCCGTCCTGGTCGTGGAACAACGGACCAGATGTTTACTCTCGCAAGGATCCTGGAGGGAGCCTGGGAGTATGCCCAACCGGTCCACATGTGTTTTGTGGATCTGGAGAAGGCGTATGACCGGGTGCCCCGGGAGATACTGTGGGAGGTGCTGCGGGAGTACGGGGTGAGGGGGTCCCTTCTCAGGGCCATCCAATCTCTGTATGACCAAAGCGAGAGCTGTGTCCGGGTTCTCGGCAGTAAGTCAGACTCGTTTCAGGTGAGAGTTGGCCTCCGCCAGGGCTGCGCTTTGTCACCAATCCTGTTTGTAGTATTTATGGACAGGATATGAAGGCGTAGTCGGGGTGGAGAGGGGTTGCAGTTCGGTGGGCTGGGGACCTCATCGCTGCTTTTTGCAGATGATGTGGTCCTGATGGCATCATCGGCCTGTGACCTTCAGCACTCACTGGATCGGTTCGCAGCCGAGTGTGAAGCGGCTGGGATGAGGATCAGCACCTCTAAATCGGAGGCCATGGTTCTCAGAAGGAAACCGATGGAGTGCCTTCTCCAGGTAGGGAATGAGTCCTTACCCCAAGTGAAGGAGTTCAAGTACCTTGGGGTCTTGTTCGCGAGTGAGGGGACAATGGAGCGGGAGATTGGTCGGAGAATCGGCGCAGCGGGTGCGGTATTACATTCAATTTATCGCAACGTTGTGACGAAAGAGAGCCGAGCCAGAAGGCAAAGCTCTCAATCTACCGGTCAGTTTTTGTTCCTACCCTCACCTATGGTCATGAAGGCTGGGTCATGACCGAAAGAACAAGATCCAGGGTACAAGCGGCCAAAATGGGTTTCCTCAGGAGGGTAGCTGGCGTCTCCCTTAGAGATAGGGTGAGAAGCTCAGTTATCCGTGAGGAGCTCGGAGTAGAGCCGCTGCTCCTTCGCGTCGAAAGGAGCCAGTTGAGGTGGTTCGGGCATCTGGTAAGGATGCCCCCTGGGCACCTCCCTAGGGAGGTGTTCCAGGCACGTCCAGCTGGGAGGAGGCCTCGGGGAAGACCCAGGACTAGGTGGAGGGACGTCCAGCTGGGAGGAGGCCTCAGGGAAGACCCAGGACTAGGTGGAGGGACATCCAGCTGGGAGGAGGCCTCGGGGGAGACCAAGGACTAGGTGGAGGGAATATATTTCCAACCTGGCCTGGGAACGCCTCAGGATCCCCCAGTCGGAGCTGGTTAATGTGGCCCGGGAAAGGGAAGTTTGGGGTCCCCTGCTGGAGCTGCTACCCCCGCGACCCGATACCGGATAAGCGGACGAAGATGGATGGAAGAATAAAAGTTACAGTGAGTAAGAAATTAATCATTTTTCAATGTAATAGGTTGTAGGGACGGGTTTGGGAGGAGTTTTATTTTTATTTTGTTTAATTTCTGTCAGTGTAAAACATTCTAAATAAATAACATAATGTTCTAAGTAAATAGGTAACTGACCCTATGTTCCAGTAGAACTACATGAAAATAAAATAAAATATTATCATTAAAATAAATCCAGCTCCTCTGGCTCCACCTACAGCCTGGAGAGAGATTTACAAACATCCACCACTCCATGTTCAGATGCACCAATCAGGGCCAGGGGTGGTGGGGGAAGGGGCTTAGGAGACCGTTTTGAGCTTTATCGGAAAGGGGGGAGGGACTGAGATGATGTTGAAATTTTGGCTAAGTCCTGGATCTTTCCAATCCTACCTACAGCACCTTTAAGGTTGACCCGTGCTGAACACCAGAAGAGTCTGATTCAGGGTTGTTAGAGTAAACTACCATGAAAATAAGAAGTGACAAATATTTAGAGTAAACTGAAACTAAATAAAAACTTTCAAGAAAATATAAATTGAAACTAGGTCTGCGGGTTAAAAAAGCGAAACAAAATAATAAATCATTTGAGTTTTAGTTGAAGTAATTTAGGGTTGATGTTGTTAAATAAACTGCTGGACTCGCCTCTGCTCTCCTCCGTCTTCCTCTCTCTTTGAGCGTCTTCACGTCCACCTCGTCCTCCTCTTCCTCCTCCTCCTCGCCTGCAGTCTTCTCTCCGATTGGCTGCACGGCGGCCAGGAGGGCGGGAACAGTGAAGCAGGACAGGAAGCGGGCCTTCAGCAGCTGGTAGGCGGGGTTACTGGAGAACCGCTCGGCGACCAGCCGCCGCGCCACCGCCACGATCTCGGCTGCCTCCTCGTCCTCCTGTGGGGGGGCGGAGCTAACCGACGCCGCTGCAGGTGGACAAAATAAATTCTTGTTACTGTTGTCATTACATCCTTAAGGGTGTTTAAAACCAATGTCCTAAATGGATTAAAATATATAATCATGATTTTTATCTGTTCTAAATGTTCCTTTGAAAGAGTACTTTTCTAGCCTGGGTAAACCCTGACGGACTTCCATTCAAGCCCATTTACAATGTTTCCAAATCGAGGCACCAATCACAACTGTTGAGGCGGGCTCTACACCAATCACAACTGTTGAGGCGGGCTCTACACCAATCACAACTGTTGAGGCGGGCTCTACACCAATCACGACCGTTGAGGCGAGAGGCATTTGAACGGCGTCTGTTGGTGACGCCCCTTTGGAAATGGGCTGTGAATGAAGCTTCCCCAGACCCCCCCCCCTCAGTTACAGTTACTCTCAGTTATATCTATTATAATATATTGTGTCCGCCTGCTCCTTCTCAAACTACTACGAATACTTTTTTTGGTTCTTTGGTAAAAGCTGATTGATTTGTCGGTTTGTGTTTTAATCTTTGTGTTTTTCTTTTGTTTAGATTTTTTTCTTTTATAACATACTTTTGATATGAAAAAGAAGAGAATCCACACATTAACCCACCGTGAAAATAATGGTTAATTGCAGTCGTAGCCGTAGCTGTGGGGTGCGTTACCTGGAGTGTCCTCGGCTGGTTGGAGGTCAGAGGTGGAGTCCGGCAGGTCTGAAGACGGATTGGATGTCCTCTCGGTGCAGCTGCCAGGTCTGTTTGGGCGTCGGGGTTGGGAGCGCTGACTCAGCAGCTTCAGGAATGATTTGGTCAGAGACTTCTTGGCCCTAAGCAGCGCACTGAGTGTGCTCAGACTGCTGACGAAGGGCGGCAGGTAGGGAAGAGCCACGCTCAATCCAGGTACCACCACGCCCCCCTGACCGCTCAGCCAATCCTTCACGGCGTCCTGGGACTCAAGGAACATCAGGGAGGGATCGAACTTCAGTGCCTCCCGCCTGAGGGGAGGGGGTGCTGTCGGGTCCGCTGTCACTGTGCCTTTATACGGCAGGAAGAGTTTAGAGGGAGGCGGGGGGAAGCGGGGGTTTGAGACTGGTTGCAGGATGAAGGCTGGGGGGTGGGGCCTGAAGGCAGAGGTGGGCCGGGCAGGAAGAAGGTGTGGCTGATTCATAAAGAGGTGGTTTACGGGGACAGATACAGGAGTGGTGGGTTGGGGTGCGGTAAATTGCGGGCTGCCAGCAGTGAATTGCAGAGCGGGCGTGACCGGATGATTCAAACCATTCCCGCGTGGAGCTTGGAGGCGAGCGTTTGGTAGCAACGCCAGCTGCAGGCCTGGCTGAGGGCCTGGCTGAGGGCCTTCTGTCAGCTGGACCAGACCACCGGGAGTCATGACCCACATCGACTGACTGGGAAGTAAATGGAAGCCGCGGGGTTGAATCACCGGCTCGTTCTTCACAATAACTTTCTTTTTAGCGCGAGACTTACGAGGGCGCTTCTCCTGAGGGCGCTTCTCCTGAGGAGGCGTGGAAGCTTTCTTCTTCTTGGCTTCAACCTGGAAACAAAAAAAAATGGGTGGAGTCAGACTCAGGCTATGTTAGCTGCCAGCATCTGTTTTACATTATAATAATGAGGTAACAAAATAAGTCTTGACACAACCCAGTCTCACGGCAGTTCGTGTAAATGTCACATTATTTTTAATCTATTGATACGTGTTCACGGGGACTGTTTCTCGTTTTTTAAGTGGTGGCCAGCACGAAATACACACGCCAGGAGACGGCTGAAAAGGACGCCCCATATGCCGGGAAGCGGCCGCTGGGGACGCGACTACGGGAAAAGGATGCCTCACACGCCAGGAGACGGCCGCTGGGGAAGCGCGACAATAACGGGACGGTTGTGATTAGGAAGACTACGGGAAACAAAACGCCACACGCGGGACGCGATCCCCGCTCGTCCGGGTGAAAGTCCTGTGTTGTTTGACCCAGCCACCTGACATTTACACGAACTGCCATGAGACCGGGCTGCTTGACGTTCGGTTGATGCCGTTCAGGAACCAAATGACAACACATTTACCCATCTCCTGAGGTGCGCAATCTGGGCGTCACTCTGGACTCCACTCTCTCCTTCCAGTCCCACATCAAAAACATCAAAAGTCCGCCTTCTACCACCTCAGAAACATCGCATGACTCCGGCCTTCACTCACACATTCAGTAACGGAGACACTCATCCATGCCTTCATCACCTCCCGTCTGGACTACAGCAATAGTGTCCTGTCTGGACTGCCCACCAAGGTCCTTAGCAGACTCCAGTATGTCCAGAACTCTGCTGCCACATGACGCCCTGGCAGCATATCACTCCCATCCTCCAACAACTCCATTGGTTGCCAGTCAAGTCACGCATCACCTACCAGATCCTCCTGCTCACCTACAAATCTCTCCATGGACTCTCACCACAATACCTCACAGGTCTCCTCCACCCCTCAGTCACGTCCCCTGTACCTCCCAGATCTCCTCCACCCCTCCACTCAGTCACGTTCCCTGTACCTTTCAGATCTCCTCCACCCCTCCACTCAGTCACGTTCCCTCTACCTCCCAGATCTCCTCCACCCCTACACTCAGTCACGTTCCCTTGCTGGACACCCCGCGCACCAGGTTGCAGACTTTTGGGGACAGGGCTTTCTCTGCCAATGCTCCCACACTCTGGAACAGTCTACCACTCCACGCCCGCTCTGCCCCATCCCTGCCCATGTTCAAAAAGCACCTCAAAACATTTCTTTTCACTAAGTCCTCTGACCCCTAATCCCCCCTCCCCCCCTATTTGTTAAGCAACCTTGGGTACCATGAAAGGCGCTATATAAGTCCAAGTTATTATTATTAACAACACACTGACACAGGGTTTCGTTACCCAACCCTATTGTTCACTGTTTACATTCATTACATCACGTGTTAAAAACACCTGGCTGGGACAGAAACACCCTTCTTACCCTCGCCTGAGTGGCTTCCTGAAGATCTTTGACCCTCTGAGTCGGTTTCCGGGTTCTCTTTCCTTTCTGGTTCCCACCTGCAGCTGTCTCGCTCTCACATTGGTCATGTTGACTGCTTGTCACGCACGGCTGCTCCTCCACCCTCTGGGGAGGCTTGCTGGAGCCAGAGTCAGTGCTCGGTTGAATTGACTTTGAGCCACGTTGACTCGGGGTAGGGCCTAGATTAATAAAGGTGTAGTCATGATCTTTAGGGGAAGAAGGAAGTAGGCTTAATGTGGAGGAAGCAGGCGGTGCTAAACTGAGGTAATGGGTTGAGGACACACTCCTATCAGAGCAGGCTGCTGTGGCATTCAGGGGCAACCGGGACGAGTTCACAGGTATGACTGTTTGGGAAGGAACGGGGACGACTGTTTGGGAAGGAACGGGGACGACTGTTTGGGAAGGAACGGGGACAACTGTTTGGGAAGGAACGGGGACAACTGTTTGGACTGTTTGGGAGGAAACAGGTAAGTCTGTTTGGGAGGGAAAAGGTATGTCTGTTTGGGAAGGAATAGGTATGTCTGTTTGGGAGGGAACGAGAATGTCTGTCGGAGGAGAGTTTGTGTTCTGGATCTGAGCTTTCTTTCGCGGAGATGAAGCAGCTTTCTTGTTGGCTTCAGCCTGAAAGGAACCAAAGTCAGTCAGTCAGTCAAGTCAGACGGATTACATCATATTAATAGTTAATTAATTAGGGATATTACAATACCAACTTTCATCACTACTAAAAACCCTATCACTATACTGATTCATATTTTAAGAAGCTACAAATGATATCCAGCTACAAAAAAAGCCTGAAGTTAGAACAGAAGTACAGAAAGTGGTTTCGATGCAGATGATATACCATCTCGTCTTGTTGGTGTAAACTGGCAGCTTGAAAGTTTACACTCATCTCGTCCTGAATCTTTGGTCTGGACTGGGCTTTATATGCCTGCATTTAATGTGATTAAACTGTTGGACTACTTACCATTGAATCATCTCATGACAAGAATTTAAAAAAACAAAGGCAGTTACCCTGGCTACGATGGCTTCTTGTAGAGCTTTGGCCTTCTGGCTCGGCTTCCGAATCCTCCTTCCATCTTTAGTCGCACTGTCCTTTGCCCCATCCACACCGTCGCTTGCCCCGCTCATATCCTCCCCACTCTGGCTGCTGCTAACAGCCACTTGATTCTCTGCCACCTTTTTCCTCCCCCGTTTGGATGAACTAGAGATGGAGCTAGACGGACTGGGGCAGGTGACGGAGGCAGTGGATTCGGAGGGAGCAACGTGCTGACCGGGCTGTGCAGAAGCAATAGAAACGTGCTGCTGGGCAAGGTAAGGGGCCAAAGCAGAGACAGGGTTTTGAGTCAAAGGTACAGCTTGTTGGCGGAAAGCGACAGGGGAAGTGGATGTGGCATTCAGGTGCATTCGGACCACAGAGACAGAAGAAGGGACACCCAGTCGGTGAGACGCAGGATGTGCAGGATAGGGAGATGTGACGACCGTCACAGGTGGAGGTCTGCGTGCAGCTGTGTTCAGGGCAGAGGGAGACATGAACTGGATGGGGGGAGCGCAAGGTTGCGTGACAGGAATGAAGACAGGTTGACGAAACAACATCCCAGGATTCATCTGCTGAGGCATCTGAAGAAGAAAGCCGGAGTGGTTCTGAGAGGGGAGCGCATGTTGCTGTCGCAGCATGAGTTGCTGCTGTCGTGCATGCTGTTGGACCAGCAGTTGTTTCTGTTTAGCTCTCTGTTGTTGCTGCTGGAGTGCCTGCAGCTGATTCAGGATCAGTTTGTGCTGCAATCAATCAAATTAAACTTTATTAGTATAGCAATTTTCATACAATAGTCATGCAACACAAAGTGCTTCAACATTATAAAAACAGACAATGTCACACACCCACACAGTCTCAGCAGGTCTTTCTCCTGTTGGTCAAATGGTCCTTTCTTTGTCCCCGCTTTTATCATGTCATAATACCCCCCCACACACACACACACACACACACACACACTCACAGAAATACATACACAGAGACACACACTCACAAAAATACACACACACACACACACACACACACACACACACACACACACACAGAAATACATACACAGAGACACACACTCACAAAAATACACACACACACACACACACACACACACACACACACACACACACACACACACACACACACAGGGTGAGGAAACATGAACCAGCATAAAACCAGCAAAACCCCTAACCTGCAGGTCCAGCTCCTGCTGCTCCACCTTCATGGTTTTCCTCTCATACAGTATTTCTGCAACAGTCTTCGTCCCGCCAGTGGACGCTAACGGCGGCCGCGGCCCCATGGTCACCACCTTCTTCCTGCGCTGCTCTATCATCTCCTTGCAGCCCAAGGCGTCCACGTTCTCGCTCTGCAGAAGGAGCAGGAAGAACGGAGTAGAGAGAGGCTCGCGCTTCTCCCTCTGCTCCCTCAGGGCGTCGGCCGCCGTCACTTTGCGTTTCTTCTTCGCCTCCGCTGGGATCAGCAGGTGTCCGATCCACGGCGTCACCGCAGCCTGCAGCTTGTAGCCCAGACTTTTGTCCATCACTCGACCCAGCGGGTTATTTTTGTCGATCTGGATCTTCCCTCGGGGGCTGGCGTGCTGGCTGTCGGAGTTTTTCGCCTGCCGTTGCAGGTGTGTTTGGAGCTGGCTCTGCGTCAACATCATCATGGTGCTGTTGCCATGGTGACCCTCCCACTGCAGCTGTCTGGGACGCGGCCCGATGATCACGGAGCGTCCGTATTGGCCCACGATGGTCGAGCGCACACGTACGGGATTGTCGGCAACGGCAGAGGAAGGTAACTCTGCCGGTCGAAAGCTCAGGGAGCTGTTACTTTGTGCTTCTTCGACTGGAATCCACTCCTCCATGGGCGGGAAGATGTACTCTTCCTCCTCCTCCTCCTCCTCTCTGATCTGCACTTCCTCCTCCTTTTTCTTCTTCTCCTCTTCATCACTGTCCATGTACTCGATCACCATGGCCTCGTCCTCGCTGCTCTCCTCCTCGCTCATCTCCTCCTTCTGTAGTTTCATCAGGCGTTTCCGGATTCTCTTCCTGGCCGGCCCCGCCTTCCTCCTCCTTTTTCCTCCGCGATTCTTTGGAGCTCTTTTAACTTTCTGTTGAGACATAGAGAGAGAGAGAGAGAGAGAGAGAGAGAGAGAGAGAGAGAGACAGACAGACGGAGAGAGAGAGAGAGAGAGAGAGAGAGACACAGACAGACAGAGGGAGAGAGAGAGAGAGACAGAGAGAGACAGACAGACAGAGAGAGAGAGGGAGAGAGAGACAGAGACAGACAGAGAGAGAGAGAGAGAGAAAGGGAGAGAGCGATAGAGAGAGAGAGACAGAGAGAGACAGAGAGAGAGACAGAGAGAGAGAGACAGAGAGAGAGAGACAGAGAGAGAGAGAGAGAGAGAGAGAGCGAGAGAGACAGAGAGAGCGAGAGAGACAGAGAGAGAGAGAGAGAGAACCAAGTGGTTTTATCTCCAGTAGAAGAACTAATCTCTCTGCCCACTGCTGGTAGTTACCATGTTAACATTAGGAGCAGGGGGAATGAGAGGGGGAAACACCAGAGCAGGGGGAATGAGAGGGGGAAACACCAGAGCAGGAGGAATGAGAGGGGGAACACCAGAGCAGGGGGAATGAGAGGGGGGAACACCAGAGCAGGGGGAATGAGAGGGGGGAACACCAGAGCAGGGGGAATGAGAGGGGGAAACACCAGAGCAGGGGGAATGAGAGGGGGAAACACCAGAGCAGGAGGAATGAGAGGGGAACACCAGAGCAGGGGGAATGAGAGGGGGAAACACCAGAGCAGGAGGAATGAGAGGGGGAACACCAGAGCAGGAGGAATGAGAGGGGGAACACCAGAGCAGGGGGAATGAGAGGGGGAACACCAGAGCAGGAGGAATGAGAGGGGGAACACCAGAGCAGGGGGAATGAGAGGAGGAAATGTAGCGGTGGCGATGTGGCCTCAGTCCCATGTCTGTATTTCAGACAGTTTGAGATCTTTATTCTAATTCTTATAGGAATATTAGGGCCCTTAAAGAGATACAAATTAAACATGGAGTCATTGGTCCTACAGTCTTTGTGTCCAGGTGAGGTTACCTGAGCAGGTGGAGGGGGTGGAGGTGGTGGAGGTTTGCTCAGTTTCCTCCACTCTCTCAGACACTGAGCGTCGTAACGATCAGGAATCTCTGCAGCAATCTTCGCCCAGCGACCTCAAACACAAAACACACACACATTAGATTTTTTTCCCCACAAATGCTTTACTGTTTAACTGAGGTGTGTGTGTGTGTGTGTGTGTGTGTGTGTGTGTGTGTGTGTGTCTGTGTTGTGAGAGTGTGTATGTGTGTATGGCAGAATAGAAAATCCAAAGCGATCCAAATTATTCTTAACAACAGTACATATCCTAATGCACCAGTTTGCGCAAATAACGCACCATCTGTGCAGAAATATTATATCTCCAAATGCGCGCCTGAGAGGCCTTAAGGTATGTTAAATGCACCGCCATGGACTGGATCAACTTGTACACCGGTACAAGTACACTGGTACAACTTAGCCAACTTGGCGCATCGCTGTTCACTGCCATTGAAGTGAAGAAAGTGGTCAATAACCTCCCCAATAATAAAGCAAGCGGACTTGATGGTGTGACTTATGAAACGGTGTGTCCGATTCTGAACATCTGTCTGGAGAATGGTAAAGTTCCAGAATCATGGAAAGGGGCCTTGATCCATCGTATCCCCAGAAAGGAGAATATTCCTGATGATCCGTCTACCTGGAGAGACATTTCTCTACTACCAACAGTATATAAGGTATTCATGAAATGGATGCTGTCACGAATACTTCCCTGGTTAGTAGAGACAGGAATACTTACATCAAAACAGAAAGCATATATCAACAGGCAGGGGATGAATGAACACGTCTTCTGTCTTAAAACGGGAATAGACGACTTCAAACATTCATCTGCCAAGTTCTTCACTGTCTTTTTGGATTTCCATCACTCATTTGGTACTTTGCCCCATAATGTCATGCTTCACTGGATGAAATCAGACGACCACAGCTGTATGTGGACGTAGTTAAAGACGTTTATAACAACTCTTACATCCAAGTCATATGTGGAAGCTCCCTAACCGATCACATACCACTCCAAATCAGCATTAAAACAGGATGCCCGTGGAGCGCCATTCATTTCACACTGGCCATTAACTCCTGGATGATTTGGAGGTGCCAGTGCGCACCAGCAGGTGTGCGATCCCCAAATCCAGTGCAAGGCTTCGCGGACGATGTGGAGATCTCCTCAAGACATGAAAGTGTAATCTCCAACATGCTTCTCCACACAGATGAGTTCATACGGTGCTCAGGTTTGGACATCAAGCATACAACATGTGAAAGACGGAGTGGAGGAAACAGATGGTACAAAGCTAAGTCTGACAACCCCCCCGCCTTCTCATTAATGCAGAAACCTATCTGACTGTATGAACACCACGAAACATATCCTTATCTGGGTCAGACATTTAATGTCAGTGGCGATTGGGAGGAACAGATCACAGAACTGTGTCACGAGTACACCCAAAGACTTGGACTGATTGATTCTGCCCCCCCCATAATGATGAAAACTGAGGCCATCAGGCTGATTGCAGTGGCTAAAATCCAACACCACATATTCCACAACACACGTTGTTGGCGATGAACAGTGAAACAGTGAAGCTGGTGAGGAAATGGCTCTGTCTCAATACTCGCACAACTCGGGACATTATTTCCTGCCGTGTAGGGACGGGGGTCTCGGGGGTCTCAAACATCGAATGGCTTTACACGGCTTCCAGAACAGGGCACCTTCTCAACATGCTCAACAATGACGATACAAGTGGTAGAGAGCTATCACGCCAACCGCTGTTTCTACATCTACAGCGTCGTAACATACCTGCTGCTTCCACAAACGAGCCCTAGTTTCTTGGATTCAAACTAAAGCAGAACGGAAAGCTAGACAGCAGAGCAGCCGGATTCGGAGCGTGCTCTGACCGGCTGGATTTAAATGATCTTTGCCACCGTACAAGACTCCAGCTGTCCTGGCTGGGACCCGACGGAGCAGCAGTCGCTCTAAACGACAATATAATCATTGATCCGCTAGTTTCTACCCTGGAGATCCTCCATAAAGACATTACATCCCACCTGATACAGATTAAACATGCAAGAGCCTCAGTTCTTCCCCTTAGACAGACCCAAAACAGACAGCACTGGACGGGCCTCAGCTGACTCCAGCTGACCACTCTGTATCTCATTCTGTCCTGACAAACCCCTCAATCTCAGATGACATCCTAATATTCATGATTAAAGTAAGATTACAGTGTTTCTCAACCAGGTATAATCTGGCAACATGGTACCCATCAAAGTACGACCCCGACTGCATATTACTCCCAACTCATCAGGAGAATCAGTAGTAATAGTAATATGTGCCTATGTAAATCTGTCACCTTGTCAATAACGCTTCTCATAGGATTTGGATCTTGTATGTTTTCTTGCGATGCCTTTTAGATCCAAATAAAAGAATTCAAGTGTGTGTGTGTGTGTGTGTGTGTGTGTGTGTGTCTTACCGACTCCGTGTTTCTTCACCAGCTGTCTCAGCAGGTCTTTCTCCTGTTGGTCAAAAGGTCCTTTCTTTGTCCCCGCCTTTAAACAGTCATAATACCTACACACACACACACACACACACACACTTAAAACACTTACCAGGGATCTTTATTCTTAAACTATTCCAACATTTTAAAATAAAATCAAACTTTTTATTAAATTATCCAACTTTTTTCCAAAATAGAAAACCACCCGATCACTAGTGGAGACACGACAGCCATCTTTAGATCCAGACTGGGCTCTTCTATTGTCCAATCAGCTCTCACCTGTCTCTGCAGCCGCTGTCGGTGCGTCCAGGAACCTCGAACCGGATCTTCCACCAGTCCTTCTCTCCGTAACGGGACACAGCCTTCAGCAGCAGCTGACAGACAGACAGAGAGAGAGACAGGTTTGGAGAGAAAGAGACATCCAGGGACAGAGATAGACAGGTAAACAGAAACACAGAGAGAGAGAGACAGACAGGGAGGGAGAGAAAGAGGGAGACACAGAGAGAGAGAGACAGACAGGTAGGAAGAGAGACAGCAAGACCGAGAGAGAAAGACAGACAGAAAGAGCGAGAGACAGACAGGTAGTGAGAGAGACAGCAAGACAGAGAGAGACAGACAGGGAGGGAGGGAGAGAGACAGACAGGAGAGATTGAAAACAGTTTTTATGAAGACAAAAGTGGAAACAGACATGAGGAATCAGCAGACACTGAGCTAACGTCATGAGGAATCAGCAGACACTAAGCTAACGTCATGAGGAATCAGCAGACACTAAGCTAACGTCATGAGGAATCAGCAGACACTAAGCTAACGTCATGAGGAATCAGCAGACACTAAGCTAACGTCATGAGGATTCAGCAGACACTGAGCTAACGTCATGAGGATTCAGCAGACACTGAGCTAACGTCATGAGGAATCAGCAGACACTGAGCTAACGTCATGAGGATTCAGCAGACACTAAGCTAACGTCATGAGGAATCAGCAGACACTAAGCTAACGTCATGAGGAATCAGCAGACACTGAGCTACCGTCATGAGGAATCAGCAGACACTAAGCTAACGTCATGAGGAATCAGCAGACACTAAGCTAACGTCATGAGGATTCAGCAGACACTAAGCTAACGTCATGAGGAATC